>NC_133407.1:178085075-178388106 GCF_049350105.2 Macaca mulatta | reverse complement strand
TTTTAGTTTCTTTTTCTTGTTGATTTCAAGGAAAAGTAAAATCAATCATTTTATTTTTCTAAGTTTCTATAGTACTGTTCAATAGTTCTAAAATTATTTTTCTATTATTTATCTGAATTATGTCTTGTATAATGTTTGCCTGGAGTCATGAGGTTTATTTTCAAATAGTGGGGTTTTCTTTTTTCTTAATTTTATTTGGTACATTTCTGTACTGTTTAAATTCTCTACAATAAGCATAAATTATTTTTACAAATAACAATATAACATTTTTCTCAAAAGGGAAGTTATTACTGGGTGGTGAGAACATGAATGATGGTAATTTTCTTCTTTGTCTTTTTCTTTAGTTTACAAAAAAAAGGATTTAAATAAAGTAACAGTGTAAAACACTGAGTAACATTAAATGTGACAATGTTTTAAAAAATGAGTAACAGGCAGTCTGGTAGATAAATAAGCTTCTGGGGGACAGAGGTGCACCCACCAGGAACTACCACGAAGGATCAGGTGAGGGCATTCTCCCCATCCCTTTTCAGCACGGAATGAGGTCAGAGTCAGAGATCTTTGAGAAATACTTTTGCTCATTGAGGAGTGGTGACGGACAGAAAATCTGCATGGGGAACAAAGGTTGCTGGATCTGTCTGTCTGGCTTGCTCCAAGAGGTACATGTGCAGTATTAGCCACTGTCACCAAATGGTCTGTATTTCCTCTGTTTTGGTAATAGGATCCTAATTATGAACTAGTGAACCAGACTAATACGTAAGCTGCCCTTTTTTTTTTTTTTTTTTTTTTTTTTAAATCCCTGAGGTAAGCTAACGGCTACATGGTAAATTTTCCAGGAAATAGTCACACGGAAACAGGGAATGAGTCCAGGTTCCCTTTCATTGTTTTTGTCAACCAATAGCACAAATCCTCTTGAAACCTGCAGCTCATTCTGCTCATTATCTGAAGTGGAACAAAAACTGCCGTTAGTGTTCCAGAGGGGGCCTTGGCTGAGAGGGTGGAGAGATGAGAAGCTTTAAAATATGGAACACTTAGTTTAGGCTGAGAAGTGTCTGAAGTAAAATTTTTTAAAAGAATCATAGTAGAAAATAGATTGCATATTTTCATAAAGTAAATTGCCTGGGTAAGATATAAATTTAAAAGAGAGTAGTTCTTGTTACTTTCACAGTGTGCCCCGTGTTCTGAATATACCTGCTGTCAGATTCTGTCTATTCACAAATAGCAATGCTTCAAGTGCTATGGCCATAAGAAGATTTCTTTTAAAACAGCAGAGAAAGTCATCAATTAGCAGCAAAAAAGAAAAAAAAATAAAGAAAAAAGAAAGAGAAAAAGAGATTCCTTGTTCAGCAGGGATGCCCTTTAATGCTTTTTTGTCAGACTTCTATGGCTCCCTGCACTCTGTCAGTCACTTTAGGTCTCAGACACGGAACGTTTCTTTCAAAAGGTCATCCCTATGTGGCATTTTCCCCCATTTACTTTTAGAAGTTCTAACCCTAGTAAGTTTAACCACCTAGGAGCCTGGGAGCGACAACATATTTCAGTGCTGCTGAAACTGGAGTTGGATTAAATACAGACCTTCATGGATGTTTTCCATATGACATCTTTGTAGCTGCAACAGCCAACTCAAAAACCATCAGCTTTCAAGGTGCTGAGGTTTGCAAGGCACCAAGAAAATTGAAGAGCAGAACACTGTTAGATTTTTAAACTATGGTCAAAGTATAACCTATTTTAAATGTAATGAATTTTCAACCAATAAAAGGTCACCAATAGCTCTTGAGTCATGAGTACATGTATAACCCCGGAGCACCACACAGTATGATCTGGACAATTTGCAGAGTAACCG
The DNA here is from genome assembly GCF_049350105.2 of Macaca mulatta. NCBI lineage: Eukaryota > Metazoa > Chordata > Mammalia > Primates > Cercopithecidae > Macaca > Macaca mulatta. Next base: position 178,386,266 of record NC_133407.1, on the reverse strand, counting down.
CAATCTGGGAGGTGCATTGCCTGCTAGAAAGTCACCTTTCAAGTCATTGTTTGCCTTTGCCTTTATGGAGAAGGTTAAATATACTTCAAAGCTTTAAACACATTCTCGAATTTAGGGACTTGCTACCATTTAGAAACTGCTTGAGGACAATGAAGGTTAAAAGGCTTCAGCCTATAAAGTCCCTCAGGATTTGTGATCAAAGCTGAGGCCAGTTCAAGAAATCTGCAGCCAATGGTAGCTCAATACATGGGAGAAATGGTCAGCTAGCCTTTGTTATCATTTGAGGCAGAAAAGAAGATTTCCTACCCATGATGATTTCATCATTAAGTCTAAATAGGGCCTAACAACACCGTCATTAGTGAACCCTCTTAGTACCTTAGCGTGCCTGCAAGTGGGGTGTGGGCGTGTGTGTTAAAATTAAGAGGTAAAAATTGGTGATGGGGTGGAAATCAGTACACCAATAACAACATGTAATTAAATTCATTAAGTGTTTATAAGGTAAAACCTATGTGTCCTATACAAGGGCCCATGCTACATTGCTTCATACTGGAGGCAGTGAAGTATAGTGACTTTTATGATAGATTTTTTAAAATCTTACAATTTAAAGAAACATAAATTGATTTTTTTCTTTCAGAAAGAATACAAATTGAGAGCTCAAATTTGTATTCAATAAGCAAAGCAAATATTTCATTTATGCATTAGCACTATTAGTACGTGAAAGAAAGAAAACTGAAGAAGAAAAAGAAGGGGAGAAGGGTTCAGAAAGAATGACAAAGGGAAGGAAAACATTGAGGAAAGATACACATGGAGAAAGGTTAACAAACAAGACAAATGAAAACATGTAAGAAGGTAGGAATACTATATGAGAAAATCAGGGGAAGAGAAAAGAGAAATGGAAAAGACAAAAGAAGCAAAAAAATAAAAAATAAAAATAAAGGAGAAAAACTCAGAATGATGGGGAAGACAGAGGTAAAAGAAAAGAGATTCCAGAATTTTTAAAAAATGCCGTAAAAAAGAAGAAAAGTGAGACTGAAATACAGACACTGACTGAGGTAGAAGGAATATAGATAAGTATCACAGATTCTGAAGTATTAGGTACAGATAAACTGTTCGTGTCCTATTCTGCTGCTCTTTACTCTGGTAAATTTAGACAACATGATTAATTCTCTTTGAAGTCCTGAGTGAGCATTGGTCATAGCCCAGAAGATCCCCTCTGAGTATATAGCCACATTAGCCAAGTAGAAAGAAACATTTTCTCAGACTTGCCAAGGTATGACTGGTGAGATTACGCTCTAGAGGATCTTCTACAAAAAAAAAAAAAAAAAAAAAAAAAATCTAGATTTGGCTGAGAGATTTCCAAGTGATAATTCAAGCAAGGTTTTCAGAACACTTCCTGAATATGCAAATCTCCATATCGTATTTCTCAACTGTGGCACTGTTGACATTTCAAACCGGATAATTCCTTCTGTGCCAGGGTTGTCTGTGTATTGTAGGATTTTAGCAGAATCCCTGACCTCTCTGTACTGGATGCCAGTAGCACCTGCCTGTAGTTACAATCAAAACCAGACATTGCCAACTGTCCCCTGGGGAGTCTGGGTGGAGTGCAAAAATCACGCTGCGGAGCACCACTGCTCTAATGCATTAACATTAATGAGTTTGTACAATTAGATAGCAAAGAGTAGGAAATAGGTATCTCCTGGGTAAGGTGCCATGCTGCACAGAAATTAACCATATAGAGTCCAACACTTTAACCACTCAGCCATCACAGCCACAGAAATTAATCATACCTAAATTGTAGTTGGTTCCAGTTTCCTCTCACCCCCCTTCACAAACCCATAATGTTAGCTTAGTTGTACATCCTCCTTCTAAGAGAACTGGGACCACTGGTCTAACTAGAATTTGGAGACAGTCCCCAGAGCACCAGCTATAATCAGCACAGTCGGCTGGGTGCTTCCTATCAACTCTGGATTGAGGGCGGTGGCCACAGCATCAAATGGGCCAACACAAATACTGAATGACAAATGCTTTAGAGTCACATTAACTATAGTACAGGATGGGGGCACGATTTTCTGGCACAGAATCCTCCACTAGAGTGCCATTTTCCTCTCTCAGGCTTTCTATTTGAAAACCCTCAGAGAACATTAAAAACCTCACTTTTAGCAGGTGCCTGGCTTTGCTGAGTTCAATTAAGTTGCACAGTTTCTAAATTACCCCCCAGATATTAGCCATAGGCTATTGAAACACAAATCAGGCAGGACGCAGGCCAGGGTCTAAGGATTCTAGTCAACTCCAAAGAGGAATTTCAACTCCTAAAATGACCCTGGAATTTTGCCATGCGCGGGTCCCTGAGTTCAGCTATTTTATTTAGATAGCACTAGGATGAGGAATGACCATCAGGACATGGCTGCGTTATCTTTCATGTGTAATTTTCTTGCTTACGATGCCAGCTTTCAGTCAGCCTTTATCTCATGTTTTTTGTCTGTTTGTTTGTTTGCTTTTGTTTTTATTATTTGGATATACAGATCTCTTTTCAATACTTTTTTATTATGCAGAAAATAAACTTAACTACCCAGATAACCCTGTGTATATTTGTTAGCAGACAAAAAAATGTGATAAAAACACAGATTAGATTAGAAAAATAGAAACTATACCCAAAAGATAGAAAATGAAACGTGAAAATCTGTCTCTCCTTACACTCCCCTCCTTCATCCTTTTCCTCAAGAGAAACCATTCCCTGCAGTTTCGAGTGACTCTGGGCATGGAGAATCACCATAACTGAATGCACACATATATTCACTGTCCGCTAATGATGAGGCTTTGGATATGCAGCATATTGTTAGAAAATAAATATCAATTATGATTTCACATAGAAAGATTTTATATTAAGCATCTTGTTCTCTACTTTTATGAAAATCTGTTTTAGAGATTATCCCATCTGTTTTTATAGTGACCTAGATCAGTCTTTTGAGGATTGTTCCACATGAAATTGTGTGGATATAGAACTATAATCTGTATGCTATTGAAAGCAACTTTAAGTTTTTGTTGTTGGTGGTGATGATTTTGATACTACACAGAAAGATAAAAAGAATACTCTTGTACATAAATCTTAGTAAACTTTTGCAAATGTATCCATAGGAAACATTTTCTAATGATTTTAGAAGTGTATTATCTCTATACTTCCTCCTGGAATGATTCATTCTGGGAAAAGTTTCAAAATGGTCTCTCATCTAGTCAAAAAGTACATATTTGAATAAGATAGAAAAGACCACACACATATTACATATTTCCATTTATATCAAATGTCCAGAATAGGCAAATCTATACAGAAGGAAAGTAGACTAAAGACTGCCAAGGGCCTGTATAGAAAGGGAAATGGGGAGTGATTGAAATGGAAATAACCTGCTTTTGGGGGTGATAAAAATGTTCTGGTATTAGATAGTAGTAACGATCACACAACTGCAAATATACTACAAAGCACTTCATCATTCACTTTAAAAGTGCAAAATTCATGGTATGTAAATCATGCCTTAAAAATGTTATAATTAAAACTATGTATGTGTACATGTAATTTCTACATAAACAAGCAACTATTTTTGTATATGAATGTAAATAAGAACAAAGTTGGAAATCTCTATCCAGTTGGTCCTGGACTGACCCAGAGAAAAAAAAAGGGGACAAAAGAGGCCAGACTACATTCTAGGACCCAGATATTTGTTCAGTATTTGAAAGGTATCTCTAGCTACATATGGATGCTAATTATATTTTCTGAACCAATACTCAGAGATTTGATGTAAGTGGTACAAGTTCGCTTGTAATCAGACTTACAGTTAGACAGAATGCTTGAGAGCATGTGTGTTCTGGGAAGCTGAGAAGTGAAGTTTCAACTCATGCATAGAGATATTTCTGAAAGCTAGCACTATCCTGAAAGCTGGAAATAAGAAACAGCGGTTCAAACAAATACTAAATTACTTCTTATTATGTATTCATTTGGAAATTATCTATTTCACTTACAAGGGTCAATTGAAATACAGAAGTGTTAAAATAAAAGCTGCCAAAGTCACAGAAGGCATCCAAAAAGAGGAGGTTAACCATAAGAATTAGAGCATATATATATATATATAAAATTATATATATATATATAAAATTTTATATATATACAATTACTCTAGAAAGAATATTCAAGAAGTTTTTTTTTTACTACTACCATGAGAATCTTTGTTTGACAGTCATCTGATTTACATAAAATCGAATGTGGAAACTGAAAAGAAAGAGATAATTATATGCAATTACTTTGCCATGGAAGGTGGTTCCTATTCCTAAATAGATTTACGTTTCTTTTTTCCTTCCCAATTATCACTACCTGAAAAGAAAAAGAAAAGTCCCTTACATTAACATTCTTGTGTAACCACATGTATTATCTGGGGATAAAGGAAGGATCCTCTTTTAAGTTTCACTCTCCGCTAGTGATGAGCCTTTGAATATGCAGCACATTGTTAGAAAATAAAAATCAATTCATTTACTCCTCCAGGTTTATGTGCTGATTTGGATCCTAGTATGTTCTTTTCAGATCAAATACTTAGTTCTAAAAGTGTTGTGCTTTCTCACTGCAGAATGGTACAAGCATCAATGGGCTTTTGCCTTATTCTCTAACAGTCTGACATTTTTCCAAACCAGAAAAAATTATGTAAATCAGAGAAAAAGAAAAATCTACTATGTGCTTTATGGAAATTTGAAGAACGAAAGAAGAAACAATGAGAATAACCTGAGAAAGGTGAGTTGGCTGTCACTACAATTTTAAAAGGAAATTTTTAAACACATTGGAATCTTAAGGTGTGTATCTAATAATCTGACCTAGATCAGTCTGTAAATTACATACATATAATGTATATATATGTAATGTTAGGGATTTTCTTCTTGCTCATTTGATTTGTATTAAATATAAACTGTAAATATATATTATATATTATATATATGTGTGTAGCTATATGTAATAATATAGGTACATTTAACTATATATAATAATATATAATGTAACTATCTACATTTTATATATATAGTTATATATTTATATTTCTTAGAATACCAGTCTTATAAATTAGATGTATCTATAAGGTGTGTGTATATATAAGGTGTGTGTGGGTACATATATATACACACACACAGGTATATATGTGTGCAGAGACACAGCATATGTGTGAGAGCAAGAATGCTGAGTTGGCTTTATTTACAAGGGAGAAAAGATGTAGAGTAAGTGCAAAATTCTAGAATATGTTATTAAACGTTTTTCTCACTACCTTTAAACCAATGTAACTCACATATTATACACCATAATTTGTATAAAAATTAAAATTATACCTGTCACCTACATTTCAATGGTTTGAGTCAGAAATCTGCTCTTTACTTTTTAGATAGTGGAACATTATGCTTACATGGAATTACCTGAATTCAAACATCCACTTTTACCTGTTAAGCTTTTATTCCTACCAAAAATATAATGTTTTAAATGTGAAGAGTCAACAGAAAGCCTATAATAAAGGTAGGAGAGTAGCATTCATTTAAAACACTTACTCTGCTCATAGAAAAATTCATTAATTATGAAACTGCTTTGCAAAATTATGACAGCAAGAGAAATGTAGCGTGGCTGACTCCATCTTGCTTCTAGCCTCACAGGCTGGTTGTCTTCACTCATTCCTGGGTGTAGGCCAAGCTAAACATGTGAGGATTTTAGTTTACGGCTTAACTTTGAAACAAGGATGATAACAGTCCCTCCCTAAAACTAACCCCTTCCTTGCTCAGGGATGGAAAACTATCTATATAAAACAAATGGTAGGCCAGGAGGTTAAGAGTATAGGAGGGATATGAATTCTGCTAAAATGTAGGCAGAGTTTCTATCATCCCTTACTGCTTAAGAGTCCTGTGGCCAGAGGTCACAAGATTTGTGATTTCCTCAATTGCTTCTGTAGATAACATCACCATTATAGAACCTAAGATTACTCTTTGAGATGTTTTTCAGATTGTTGCACTCTGGCAACAGACTAATTCCACTTGGACCGTGACTCATGACGCAGGACTCATCCAGTCCTGTGGCCCCCACCCAAAAGTGAACATGAGGACCATTTTCCACACCCCTAATGTTTTCATCCCCAACCAAGCAGCAGCACCCATTCTCTAGCCCTCTGCGCACCAAATTATCCATAAAAACCTTAGCCTCTGAGTTCTCAGGGAGGCTAATTTGACTAACAATAAACTCCATCTTCCACAGGGCAAGGTTTGCATTAATTAAATTATTTGTTTTACTGCAATACTGCTGGCTCACTGAATTGCTTTTGTCTATGCAATGACCAGGAAAAACCCATCAGGCGATTATATTTACTATTAAAAAAAATAGATTGAATAAAATATTGATTTTCCTATTCATGAAGAAGCAATGAGAAAACGTAAGTAATATATACATTTTTAAAAGTTAGTCTTTTAAAGGTTTTTTTCATGATCAGGATCAGAAAAACCACAGAAATGGTTTTGAACATTGTGCTTTTCTGTGGATGAAATAATTCCCAAGGACATTCCTTGACATGGAACCAGGTCCAGAGAGGGAAGGGGAAGAGAAATGAATTCTTCAGGTTCAGCTTCCCAGCCACCTTGTCTGTGAAATGAACTTTGCTAAGAAAAGCCTAAAGGATTTCATCTTTCCAGCTACTCCATAGTTGAAGCAGGATTACTAACCTGGCTGATTGACACCCACCATTAAATTATCTATAAGGGAGAAATTTTTCCCCTTTGCACAAGTCTCAAATTTATACATATATACACACACATTCACATAAACTTATAAACATATATATATATATATATGCTTGTGTGTGTATATATAAAATTAGTTAAGACTACAATTTGTGATGTGCTTCAGTTTTCAAAGCAATTTCATCGTATGTTCTTCCTTCTAATTACCATACAGAGCAGATTATTATCCCTAAACATAAGGAGATGGCGAGGTAATGTAACTTGTCTGATGTCACACAGATATAATGATGGTTCCCCAATGTATACACGTATCAAATCATCATGTTGTATGCCTTGAATGTATACAATTTGTATTTGCCAATAAAAGATTTCAAAATTTAAAAATAGAAAAAAGATGTTGCTAGGAGCACATAAAAAATACACCTTGTTTTAAACTTTCGTTTTTATATTATGTAATTATATATATACAACACCACTTTGATTTTATTGAACAGACACCACTGATCAGTTAGCAATGGTTACTAAGCAGTTAGTTGAATCAGTTTTTAAACTCAGCCCCAAGTTGGAAGTTTCTTTTGCACTGCAATATTTTGAATTACCACTTCTGAATTTCCGGTAAATGTAATAGAATCATCTTGAGCTCAGGCAAAAGAGGTTTATTTTCCTTCTTATCGGGTGGAAAGTACATTTGTTACATTTTAATTTAATACATTTTACTGAAGCCAAATCTCAGATACACTTGAAGGATAATATCTGTGAGGAGAGAGAAGATAGAGAATTTGGAGTCATCCAAGAGCTGAGGAAAAGTCTACACTGTAATTCCAATTTATCTATTAAGTTCATTTATTCAGAATCATTAGTTTCATTTTTCTATGGGACCATTTCCCTGAGGTGAAGCCCCAGCATGTCAGACCCCTTAACAACAGAGAACATTATGAATAATAAATGAGACTAGTGAAGCACTTTAACTGAGTGCTATGTAAGTAATATTATCTTAAGGGGAAGAAAAATATTCATGTGGGAATTGAATCTGATTTCTTTTTAGCACCATGTGGTGATCCCCATGTTAGAAAAAGAATGGCTTGATCTTTTTTTAATGGAATAAGATTTTGGTTGAGGTCAAGACAGGCTCACACTGCAGTGAAATCTCTAGAATATCACAACACACACCACACAGTAAAATAAAACTAAAATTCTCAAAAATCTACATTCAAATCTGCAAGATCAAAACTGAAAACACTGATAACATTAGGATAGAAATGTGGCAAGGCATATCTTCAAGGTAATGAAATTCCTGTCTTTACGACATAAAAGAGAAACTATCATTCATACAATATACACTGAGAAATTTTTGGCTAGAAATGAAGAAAATCATAATTATTATCAATACACAAAATCTTGATAATAAACCAAAAAATTAGATCAAGAAGTTGATTTCTTAGTGTGGTTATTTCAAGGCACCTTCTAGTTAACCAATATAGGGCTGATTCAAAACATCAAACTTCAGGAATAAAGACTTATTTTTTAAGGGACCTCTAATCCTTTATGGGCCAAGGACCCATTTAAGAATCTGTAAATTAATCATTAATGTACATAATTGTTAAATTCTGTACAATATTTCAAAGAATTTACAGCACTTAGTAAAATCTGTTGGAGGACCCTCTAGAAATCCACATATTTTTTCTAATGCTTGTGTACAATTCTCCAACCTTCCTCCTCCTAAAAATTAGTGAAGAATGTCCCAAAAAGTGCCTGGAGGATTGTGGCAATGTAAGGGCAGAAAACTAAATAAGGTATACAGTGTTACCAGCACATGCAGATTTGGAATATTAAATACTTAAATAGCGGTGTTCCAAAACACCATTGCCTGGGAGATGTTGGGTGGTGTTACGCAAAAAGTGCCAAGGTATTGCATAAGTGGAGAAACTGCTTTCATGTTAGACTAATTGCTACTAAAGGACTTTTAACCTTTTTTCTTCAAATGCACACACATACACACAAATCAGTTGCCAGTAGAAACTCTTTTTCTTATTCTGGAAAGTGAATGAAGACCCCCACTCCCAATGCACATAGATGCAGAGTGCTTAGGTTTCAGTGACAGAGCTATACTGTCGCACAGCTATTGCTGAAGTTAACAATTAGACTAAAAAATATATATATATATGGTAAAGACCCTAAAGCTGGAAGAAGACATGTTACCGTAGACAAGATGTCATGAGAAAAGAATAAGCCATAAGAGCATGGACAAGATCAACACAATCACTGTTCTACTAACCGCACTACAGAAGAAATAGTACTACCGTACTTTCACTGAGATAATGTATTAGAGACTGATACCAGAATCTGCTATATATCCTTCAGAACACATTGAATATTATATTTTATGCTATTTGTTTTATAGGCTTAGAACATATTGTATAGTTTTCTGTAAGGAGTAGATTCAGTAATTTTCAGAAAATTATTTTCTCATCATCATTTAAGTCCAGCTAAAGATAATAATCTTTCAGATTATTGCTGTAGTTAGATATACTTCCTTAAGTGATTCATCTAGCTTATATATCTTGCATTTTCCTAAATAATTTCTTCATTAATGTACATTTATTTAGGTCATTATACGTAAGACTTTACTTTTAAATCTTTTACAATATAAGCCTATGATGTCATAGCTTTATAGCACAAACATAGAATGTCTAACAATAATTAACTAGAAAAAAATCAGAAGCAACCTAAAAGGATAATTTACAACCCGCATATTATTAACCTCTACTTCTAAAAGCCTATTTTACATTTCTTATTGAACGATTCTTTCCAGATGTAATAGCACAAAGAACACTGTTAGGGAAGGGGAAAAAAAAGTGAGAAAAATGGAAATAGGAGATAAATTGAGGGAAATACGGAAAAGCAAAATAGCATAAAACACCATTCTAGCTAATGCTTTTACTTTACATTTTATCAAATACACTAATCTGAAGTTTCTCTATTCATGAGTTTTTGTAAAAGTAACATCATTATTTGGATCTGATCCATTTGGAACATCAAGAAAGTCCATGCATATGTTTTTTTAGAATTGTTGAATTCTTTCTATAATCTTCTATAAGTAAAATAAGACACTAGTAATTTCTAACAGAATTTAATAGGTCAGGTAAAAATTTAAAGGTAAGCTAAATTCATAGTTATTTGGTGCTGGAAGATCAGTTTTTGTTTTTACTTTTGTACAATGCTATTTGATAGAGAGTGGTTGTTTTCTTCTAATCCAGCATCACTTTTTACTACTTAAGTAATAGGATGTTATCAGATTCTCTCTTAGGGAAATATGTTTTGAAAAATAAAAGTTAATCTTCATTTTCCTACCCATCTCCCAAACATGCTAGAGGTGAACATATTTGGCCAATCACAATATTTCTTCTTCTGTGATGAGTTAGTTCAAGGTTTGGTAGATGAACTCAACAAGAATAACCCTCAGGATATTTTGACCAGAACTTTCAGGGAGATGCTCTTTTGCTTAAGCTACTTTACTTTGAGTTTAGTTTCTATTGCTTACAACCCAAAGTCTTGAATAATACATTAATGTAATGTTTCCTCTATGGAAAATTAATATTTTTGAGTAGTAAACAGTGAATTGATGAAAAGTAAAGAGATTATTTTTAATCATGCATAAATTCTAATGTAGTGTATTTTTGTTTCCCCAAGAGTTGGTGTATATTAGCAAGACAGATCCTTTGGAATTAGAGTATGGTCTATGTTTACAGAATTTTTGTCTTACATCATAAGATTCAGCACACTGAGTCACAACCAAGAAATAAAAAGAATACAAAATCCTTACCTGCATGTGTGTGAAAAGGAGGCATAAAATGAGTGGTGATGGATGGCTGACATCATGTTTCAAACTGGGAAGTTGAATAATCATTACTACCTGCAAGTTCTACCTACAAGTTCGAAGATGTTTTCTGTAAATCTATAAGATTGATCACGTTTGTTTTATTTTTGAATAATAATGAAGCTCTAAAAACTCAAATTACGTTAAAAATGCATGTAGAATAATTATGATTCACAGCAAAACAATAGAAATGAACAAAATATACTACTCTAAATTCTACAAATTAATATGGGTAAAGAAATTCATGAATACACACAGTCAAGAATGACGAAACAAAAGGAAATTTTCAACTCTAGGGTAATTAGTAACATAAACTATACATTGACTTGGATTTCTAACCAAAATATAGTTCATACTTTATTGACAGATACAAAAGGATGTTTTATTTTTTATTTCGGAAGGAGCAGTCAAATGCTGCCAGCTTGAGCAACTGAATGAATTAGCTTCCTCAGGAAGAAATTATGGAGAACTGCCAAATTCTCAAAATTGATGCTTTAGAAATCAATGAGCATAAGTCAATTTGATGAAAACATTCTTTCTGAACATGAGATCTTGCTCTGTGACCCAATGATATTTTTAAACACATAGTCGACTTTTACAGATTAAAAAGAGAAAAAAAAAAAAAAAGCATTGCTGCAATTTCTAGAACATGGCACTAGATTTTGGAATTTTTCCATTTTAATAAAACTAGATAAATGGCTAATGACAAACATAATTATGGTAGTATTATCAAAACCAAAAAAAAAAATCCTTCAACAATATAGTACCTTTAATACTTGTAATCTCATTCAGTCTAATATGCTTGCGAGGAAGCTTCAAAATAAGTGTTGACACTATTTTACCCCAAAGGAAAACAAGTCTTACAGTGCCTTTTGCATTAACCTTTTTAGAAAATAACAAATTACTCTGATGCTCTGACCTAGGTGAAGATTGGACAAAAATGACTGCATGTAACTAAAAAGAAATTTCCTATTCAGAATTCAATCAACATACAACAGCAGTTCCACCTTAAAATCTGCCTTCAGAGATGGGTTCAATAGAAGCCCAAACCCCAGCATTATAATATACCCATATAAGAAACATGCACATGTACCCCCGAATCTAAAACAATATAAATAAATAAATAAATAAATAAATAAATAAATAAAATTAACAGATTAAATTGAGAGAAAAGGGGAAGTGTTATGCAGAAAAGTCTGGTTTCTAAAACAAAATAAAATAATTTACATAAATAAATTTAAGTGGAGTAGATACTTGTAAGTCTTTTCTGTTCTTAAAATATTCAGGCCAGGTGCAGTGGCTTCAGCCTGTAATCCCAGCACTTTGGGAGGCCGAGGCAAGCAGATCACTTGAGGTCAGGAATTTGAAACCAGCCTGGTCAACATGGTGAAACTCCTAGAACTAAAAATATAAAAATTAGTCAGGCATGGTAGCACCTGCCTGTAGTCCTAGTTACTCGGGAGGTTGAGGCAGAAGAATTGCTTGAAACCAGGAGGGAGAGATTGCAGTGAGCCAAGATCCTACCACTACACTCCAGCCTGTGCAATAGAGTAAGAGTCTATTTCAAACAAAAAATAAAATACAATAAAAAATAAACTAATCAAACAGGATCATTAATTTTGGGAATCCCAAAGGCCTAAACGAGTTGTTCTCAACCCCAGCTACATATTAGAATCACCTAGAGAACTCTATAGGATTATAGATTCCTTAGGCTTACCACCATAGGCATCCTGAGATTCTACAATAGGTGCAGTCTGGGACTCAGGCATCTGTAAAAATTTTTAAAGGTTCCCAGGTAATTTTAACGTGTAGCCGTGACTAAGAAACACTGGCCAAGACAGATACATAATATGTAGGTACCCACACATCTTATTGCATGAATGAACAACTGAATAAATTAATCAAAGTAGAGCAGTCATATACCTTTACTTAGAACTGTTCTCTTTCTAGCTGGTTTGCTCTTAAAGATATGTCACTATATACAACTCAACTTAAATTTGACCCTATTGCTTCCTAATAGTCCACAATTATGCAGCATCTTTTAACCTGGCAAGGTAATATGTTTTTAAATAGTTCTTCCACCCACCTTGATTCGGACCATCTTATGTCTGCCAATGGGAGACACTTAAAACACTAATACTATGAATATATCTCTACTTCACAACAGACAAAGGGAAAGTATTGAAACTACTGTCCTCTACATGCTTGAGAAATACTGACTTTTCTCTGAAGATATTCTAATTAGGTAACTTCAATTTAAGAAATGTAAAGACTATTTTGTGGGGAAGAGGTGTTTTAAAAGAAAGAAAATTATCACTCTTTTAAAAGTATTAAATCTATGAATACAGTGACCATAGTTTATATATACGCAGTAGATATTCAATAAATATTTGCTAAAGTTAAGAATAAAGGAACCAAATCTTTCAAAAGGAAAATTCTCAGATCTAACCTAGATTTTTTTTAAGTATAGGAATTAAAATATGCAAAATTTTTCCACTCAAAAACATACTATGTATTTACAGTAATATACTGAGCTACATAAAATTTGTACATAACATTTTAGAAGAAAAAATGATATTAAATAGAACTGAGAGCAGCAAGAAATTCATGATTATACTACAATATTGTCTTGGTGTTTTTTCTCCCTCTCTTAGATGGATAACAAGTCACCAAATATGATCTCATGGTTTATGTTGTCTTGTATATTGCAAGTCACCAAAATATGCCCTGATCAGCTTCCTCCATCCATCTTACCTTTGCGCTGAAAATGCAGGATGATTTTTTTTCTTTCCTGTCAACTGAATGTACAATAACTGCCCAATATTATGAAACATGTTCACCTTCTTAGGACTACAGTCATTTCAAAAATGTTAGAAGATCACACAGTATATCCAGTTTCAAATCAGAGCCAGGTTAACCTGTTACTATCGCTACTAAATCCCCAAAGGAAATGCATGCAAGCACATAGACAGTGTGTGTGTAGAATACTGATATGATTTGTCTGTGTCCCCACCCAAATCTCATCTTGAATTGTAATCCCCATAATCCCCACATGTCTAGGGAAAGGCCTGGTGGGAGGTGATTGAATCATGGGGGCGGTTTCCCCCATGCTGTTCTTGTGATAGTGAGTGAATTCTCATGAGATCTAATGGTTTTATAAGGGGCTCTTTGCCTTTCCATATTCAATCTGTCTCTCACCTGCTACCGTGTAAGATGTGCCTTCTACCTTCCACCAGGACTGTAAGGTTCCTGAGGCCTCCCCAGCCATTCAGAACTGTGAGTCAATCAAACCTCTTTTCTTTAAAAATTACCCAGGCTCGGGCACTTCTTTTATAGCAGTGTGAAAAATGACTAATATTATACAAATATGAAACTTTTTAGTTTTAAAACTTTGAGAAACAGAAGAATTATATAAACTAGAGCAATGGTTCTTAGTAATGAAATGAAACACAGAGACTGTAGATGCAAATGTATGATGTACTTGTGGGCTTATTTACTTACCTTCATATGTATACTCTCTACGTTTATAAAGGAAATCCTTCCAATATAACTAGGGAAAAGTGAAATATTTAAATTTCAAAAGTAAAACATTGTATCTCCCTACGAATCTCAAATATTAAAAAATATCTTCAGTGATACCTCGATGTGCAAATTTCCTAGAGTACCTTCCTTTTGTATGGCTATGATGTCAGCTCTATTATAAAACAAACAAACCATTCATGTTAATAACACAAAAAACGGGCCTTTTCTATATTAAATTATTTGAAGATGTATGTGTATATACATGTGCACATGTGTGTATTCAAAGCTTTTGTTATCTGTGATGGTTAATATTAGGTGTCAACTTGATTGTATTGATGGATGCCTAAATGGCTGGAAAAGTATTGTTTCTGGGTGTGTCTGTGAGGGTGTTGCCAGAGGAGACTGACATTTGAGTTGGTGAAAAGGGAAAGGAAAGTCCATCTTTAAAGTAGGTGTATACCATCCAATTTGCTACCAGTGTGCCTATAACAAAGCAGGCAGAAGAAAGCGGAATAAGTTTGTTTGCTGAGTCTTCTGGCTCCTTTATCTTCTTCCTGTGCTGGAAGCTTGCTTCTGCTCCTCCTGCCTTTGGACATCAGACTCCAGGTTCTTCAGTCTTTGAACTCTGGGGCTTGCACTAGCCGCTGCCCAGGGGCTCTTTGCATAGTAGTATGTCATGGCGGTTTTAACTTGCATTTCTCTAATGACGAATGTTCTTGAATATCTTTCACAAACTTTCTTGACTCTTCTTTGGTAAAGTGTCTCTCCAAATCTTTTACCCATCTTTAGTTTCATTTTTCCTATTATTTAGTTTTAAAGCACTTTTTATATATTTTAGGTACTAACTCTTATCAGATACTACATGATTTGAAAATATGTTCTCCACTCTTCTTGATCTTCTCAATCTTTGAAAAGTCAGCATCTTTTGCAGATAAAAAGTTTTAATTTTGACAAAGAGAAATTTATCCATTTTTTCCTTGTAAGTGTCTTGCCTTTGGGGTATCTAAAAACATATTGACTAACTCAATGTCATAAAAATGTTCTCTTATGTTTTATCTACGTGTTTTAAAATTTCACATTTAGGCATATCATCCATTTAAATTAATTCTATATAAGGCATGAGATATGTGTTCAGATTTATATTTTCACATGTATATTTCTAGTTGCACTGCACAGTTTTTTGAAAACATAATTTTTTTGTCTTTCCATTTTTGTCAAATAGCAATCACATTTGTATAGGTCTATTCTCTCCCATTGATCTATTTGTCCATTCTTCTGCCAATACAACACTGTTTTGAGTGCTGTAAATTCAATGTGAATCTTAAAATTAGATAGAGTGGATCCCCAAATTTTGTGATTTTTTAAAGGAATTTTGTCTTTACTAGTTCCTTCTCCTGTCCAAAGAAAGAAATGTTATATCAGCTTTTTAACATCTAATTTTTGCCATCATTTTGATTGGAATTGCTTTCAACATAGATCAACCTGGGAAAACAGTACATCTGAACAATACTAAGTCTTTCAGTCCAAAAAGAGGATATATCTCTTTATTTGATGGCACATGAGAAGGAATGTGAATTGGTATTAAGGACCTAAGAGAAGCCCCTAGTTGACTACCAAAAAGGAAATGGGAACCTTAGGCCAAAAATCACAAGAAAGTAAATTCAACCAATGACATGAATTAACATGAAAGTGAATTCTTCCATACACCCCGCAGATGAGAGACTAACCCAGACTACACCTTAATTTTGGCCTTCTGAGACTGTCTAGGCAGAGAACCCAGAATGTCAGAATGTTTACCTGCAAAATTGTTAGATAATTAATTTGTTTTGTTTTAAGTCACTATGTTTGCTGTTATTTGCTAAACTACAATGAAAAACTAATACAATACCTTTGTATAATCCCTTCTTCTTGAGTGTGATTTGGACCTCGTTACTGACTTCTAATGAACACAACACATCAAAAAGGATGGATATCAATTCCATAATTAGGTTATAAATGACTGGCTTTCACTGACAATCTCTCACTATTGCCTGCTCCACTTGCATGTTTTAATGAAGCAAGCTGCCATGGTAGAGAGGCCAGTGTGTGAAGGAACTGAGGGCAGCCTTTGGTTAATAGCCTGTAAGTAATTGAGAACCCGACAATAACAGCCCATGAGTAACTGAACTCTGACAAGAACTATGTGAGCTTTCCCAATTGAGCATTCACATGAGACTCCAACCTTGATAGATTTCTTGATGGTAAGTTAACAAATGTGTGTAGTCTTAAGCCATTAAATTTTGGAATAATTTATTATGAAGCAGTAGATATCTGATACGTATTTTATTTAACTTACCTATAACCATTTTGTGTGTGTGTGTGTGTGTGCGCTATGTATAACTTAAAGATTGCTCTAGGAATTACAATATACATGTATAACTTATTGGAGTCTATTAAAATTAATATTTACAATTTCAAGTAAATGACAAAAAAAACTTCTAACCATATGGGTCCTGTTTAACCTCTCTCCCTTTATGTTGTAGTTTCCTATGAGGTAGTAGGCAGTATCATGCTCCCTTCCCAACACAAAAAGATATTCACACCCTGAATCTTGAAACCTATTAATATGTAAACTTACAAGGCAAAAGGGTCTTTGTGAGTGTGATTAAAGTTAAGGACTACTATGGTTTGAATGCAAATGTCCCTCCAAAATTTATATGTTAGAACTACAACCCCAAGAAGATAGTATTAAGAGGTGGGGGGCTTTTGGGAGGTGACTAGGTCATGAGGGCTCTGCCTTCACCAGTAGGATTAGTTCCTTTATAAAGGAGACCTTCGAAAGCTGCCTGGGACTTCCATTTCTTTTTCCATATTTTTTGCTTTTCTGTTCTTCCACCATGTGAGGACACAACGTTTGTCTTCTTCTCTAGAGGATGCAGCAACAAGATGCCATCTTGGAAGCATCTTGGATCCAAGCACCCTGAGAACAACCCTTCAGCAGACACTAAATCTGCCAGCACCTTGATCTTGAACTTTCAAGCCTCCAGAAATGTAAGAAATAAACTTATATTATTTATAATTACCCAGTCTGGGATTTTGCTATAGCAACCCAAATACACTAAAACAAGGACCTAAATCTTATCCCAGATTATTTGGATGGGCTCAGTCTAATCACATGCATCCTTAAAAGTTGAGATCCTTTCCTGGCTGCAGTCAAAGAGATGTAATGAAAAAAAGAAAGAGGAAGATTTGAAATGTGAGAGGGACCTGACTCACTGTTGCTGACTCTGAAGATGACAGAAAGGGACTATGATCCAAAGAATGTAGGCATCCTCTAGAAGCTGGGAACAACTCTCAGCTGTACAATCACAATAAACTGAATTCTATTAGCACCCTAAGTGAGCAAGAAAATAATTTTGTATAGGCTCTAAGAAAGAATACAGCCAAAACCATGGTTTTAGCCAAGTGAGACGCATGTCAGACTTCTGATGTACAGAACTATAAGATAATAAATCTGTATTGTTTAAGTTACTAAAGTTGTAGTAATTTTATGGCAACAATAGAAAACTAATGTATATGAATCACATATATGTGTGTGTGTGTGTGAGTCTATGTATGTGTATATATACACATACACAAATGAGCAGGCACACACACACACACACACAATTGTAAACTCCATTATACGATATGATGTTTTTGCTCTCAAGCATTATAAATAGTTTAATAAACTAAAGAGAATAGAAATAGGGATTATATTTACTCATACATTTATTATTTCTACTGCTCTTCCTTAATTCTTAAATTTTTATGTTTTTATCATTTTTCTTCAGCCAAAAGATATTTAGCTTTTTTCTTTTTTTAGAGAAGGTCTGCTGCCAATGAATTCCCTTAGTTTTCTTTCATTTAACAAAGTCTTTATTTCACCTTCATTCTTAACAGATATTTTACTGGTTATAGAATTCTAGGTTGACAATTATTTGTATTTATCATGTTAAAAACTAATGTTTCACTCTCTTCTAGTGTCAATGACTACTAATTTTTTATTTATCTTTGTCTTCATCGGTTGATTTTTATATATATAAAATTTTATTTTTTGTTTATACTGCTGGGGTTCATTGAGTCGCTTGATTCTGTAAATTTTTTATGTTCTTTATTTAATGTGAGATGTTTTAAAGTAGTATTTCTTTTACTTTTTGCACCAGTCTCTTTCCTGTCTCCTCAATCTTCAATGACATCAATGTTAGGCCTTTTAATATTGTTCCAGAAGTCTCCAAGACTCAGTTTATTCCTATAGTATTTTTTTCTTTCCTATACAATTTGAATAATTTGTATTGACCTATATTCAAAATCAAAATATACACTCTCTCATATATGCTGAGAGCCTCTAATAAACATTTTTTTTGGTTTTGCATCTTCTTAAGTCTAAAATTGTCATATGATTATTTGTAGCTCTTATCTCTTTGCTGAGAACATTTACCTTTCCATTCATTTCAAGAGTGTTTGCCCTTACTCCATGGACAAAATCATTGAGAATAGTTCCAACCTTAGGGCCATCTCAGGGCTGGTATATGATAATCATCTTTTCTCTTAAGAGAATTAAGGTTTTTCTGGTTCTTTGTATGTCAAATAATTCTGGAACATTTTACATATAGTGGGACTGTGAGTACTGTTAAAAGCCTCTAGAGAATATTGTTTGTTTGCTTTTTGTGTTAGCATGCAATCAGACCAGTTAGGTTCAGGTTACAATTCCCAAATCACTGCCTTCTGTGAGTTGTGGGTCCAATATCAGTTTAGCTTTTGTAAGCTGCTTTGCAAGCCCACTTCCAATGTGTACCACCTAGGGCCAAGTCTGGGACCGGAGGAGTGGTGTACAGCATAATTTCATTATCTAAGCATTTCTATGGTGCTTTGTTTCAGTTGCACAGTGCAGCCCAGGGATTAGCCTAAGGCTTCATACATAAATTTAAAATATTCAATTCTCTCTTCTCTATAGTTTACCTCACACTTTCTGGTTTCCAGGGGCTCTTTGCCTAGACCCTGGCTATAAACTCATTATGTTGTCCTCACTTCTTATGACTGAATCATCCTCTGGACAAAGTAGTGAGTAAAAAAGAGAATAAAAATAATGGTATCCCCTTGACAGTCTTTAGAACATATATATTTCTTTTCCAAATTCATGTGGTGAGAGAGAATTTTCTCTCAGAATTTTAAGCACCTAAGCAACTGCTGCGTCACCCTGCCAACACAGTAGTGCACCTTCATAAATGGGGCTTGCCTCAGGTCAGAGCTAGAAGAGTAAAAAGGGAAGTAGAATTATGGTAATTTTCTCCTACATGCACATTTTCTGTCTCAGAGAAGCCCATTTCCCAGGCTTCTACTGTAAAAGAGGATTTTTCTTGGAGCTTTCTTTGTCAATGCACAAAGTGAAATTCCATGGTTTAGGGCACCTAAAATCTAAACCCAGAGACATGGGAAAGAAAAACAAAACAAACCAGGAAAGTTGGTGATGGCTCTTGCCTATAATCCCAGTGTTTTGGGAAGCTGCTGGGGGAGGATCACTTGATGTGAGGTGTTCCAAACCAGCCTGAGTAACATAGCAAAACCCGTGTCTCAACAAAACAAAACAAATCCAGGAAACTTACCTCTGTATTGCTCATTTTTCAGATTTTGATTTCTCTAGTAAATCTGTCTGGTATTATTTACTTTTCAGAGTCATCAGATAGTTGTGTTGTGTAATCTGTCCAGGAATTTTAGTTGTTTTCAGTGGAAGAAATAGGGTGGAGTAGGTTTACTCCTTCTTAGCTGAAACTAGAGATTGCTATTTTAAGATGACATTTACATTGCCTACATTCCTTCACCTCTTTCACTACTCTAAGGTTTCAACTACCAACTTCTTTCTTTGAGGCTCATTTTTTTAGTAATAAATCATATTTTATCATATGACTCCCTAGTACACATCACAATGTTATTTCCATCTTTAATGATGACTATCTCTTAAAAAAGAAGCGATCCATTTTTTCTTTCCAAACCTGTTTGGGAAAAGCTAGGCTAGTAAAATTAAACAATTCCTTTACTATAAAATTTCTGAAGCCTTTAATATGTTAATCTGGATTCTAAATTTCTAGAAGGGGAATACAGTACATTTCAATTTCCAAACATATTTAACCTGCAAATATTTTCCCCATGAAACTAACGTTCTTCAGAGCACAATTTGTAAAATAGTCTTACTACTAGCTCCACATATCTTATAGTATTTATGTTATTCACCCCAACTTATCTTCCTTCTAAACTTATTAGATGCTATTCTAGGATCTCTGTAGGGTGTACCTTTTGTAAATTTAAAGAACTCTTCCAGATCTTTGCTAAAATAATTCTGCTTTTACCAACATTAAACATATGCTGCCACCTAACATTGCTAAGTATTCTGAAGACAATTCCCAGAAAGAATGTATAGAATGGCTTAATTTTAAACATAGCCTATGAATGTTGTAACTAATTCAATTAGAGATAGGCACATTTACTAAATTTTATAAAAATAGTCTTAAAATTAAAGGTGCAAAGATTGGAGGATAATGGCACTGTTTTTATCTTTTGAATGAGATAGGAATAAAAAAATTTGGTGACTATGAAAACCAAGGTAATATATAAGAAAATACTTGACCCAAATGAGAAACTCAAGAAGAAAGTAATAAAAATCACTATCATGTAAAAGAAACTCCATATATGAAATATTATGCCAAATGCTTATGGTGCCAATCTGTTGTAGCTTCCACAGTATCCATTCTTTCTTTACTGAGAATTCTTGATACAGGTTTGGGAATTTCTCCAATTCTGAGGAAGAGCTAAATATATCAAGATATGACAATAATTACATTACAAATGCCTGGATACCAAGATTATTTGAGGGGTGGCCATGGGATTCAAGATGATATTTAATGTCAGGCTCTTTTCTGGGAATGTTTGAACAAAAGTGACCTCTTCGCTCTGAACTATATATTATACAGATGTGAAACAGTGGAACAAATGTAGCTATTTTCTTCTATGAGTGAATAAAGCCAATATACAAAGGAAGCCAGAATTTAGAAAAATAATTGCAGAGAAACATAGCCAATCTTTGATATTACCTTTTGATTTTTTTCAGTAAAGCAAATTGTATTCATTATGTATTGCTGAATAACAAATTGTCCTAAAATTTATTGGCTTAAAATAATAGTAAGCATTTATTATCTCCTATGTTTTCAATAAGTCCAAATTCAGACTGCACACCATGGGATAGCTTATCTGATTCATAGTCAGAGGGCCTCAGCTGAAACACCCAAAGGCTTGCAGGTTGTGAGCTGGAGTCATTTGAAGTTTATTCACATGTGCATTTGGACACTGATGCTGGCTGACAGTTGGGGAACTAGCTGGGATCACTGGTTGAAACACCTACACATGGCTTCTCCATGCGAAATAGGCTTTGTCTCACCATGGTAGCTAGGTTCCAAAAGAAAGCATGCAGAGAGAGAGGAGGGAGGTGAGGGAGAGAGGGAGAGAAAGAGGGGGGAGAGAAAGAGAGAGAGAAAACTATGGTGCCTATTATGACCTAATCAAAATTCATGCAAGATTTCCTCTGCTTCATTCTGTTGCATCTCTTACTTGGAGAAGTGTGTCCACTTTTTTAGGGAAAGGAAATATAAACTTCCATATTTCCATGGAAGTGGTCAATATCACATTATAAGAAGGGCATTGTGGAGTATGTTTTGGCAGACCCATCTTTTAAAATGATAATCTACAACCTAAACCATTAACATACATTTATTGCATATGCCAATTTGAGTTAGATTATTTGTCGTGTGCACTAAAAATACACAATTTGCATCACACTTACATATGTTATTTTCATTTAATGTGCACAACATCTCTAAGATAAAGGTACTTTTAGTACTTGTATCAGAGTTCTCCAGAGAATCACAGCAAATAGGATGATAAGACAGATAATAGATAGATAGATAGATAGATAGATAGATAGATAGATAGATAGATAGATGTAGATTTTACGGAACTGGCTCATGCAATTGTGGGAGTTGACAACTCCCAAATCCACAGGGCAGGGCAACAGGCTGTAAACTCAAGCAGGAATAACGTTGTAGTCTTGAGTTTGAAATCTACAGAGGAGCTGGCGGTCTAGCAACTCACACAGGAGCTGACGTTATCGTCATGAATTTAAAATCTTTAAGGCAGACCAGCAGGTTGGAGACACAGGCAGGCTTTCTATGTTGTAGCCATGAGTCAGACTTCCTTCTTGAAAGCAAAGTCCTCCTTGGAAACCAGGTTTTCTCTTAACACTTTTGATTCATTGGATGATGTTCACCCACATTATCAAAGGTAATCTCTTTACTTAAAATCACTGATTACATATGTTAATCACATTTACAAAATACCTTCACAGCAACATCTAAACTAGTGTTTGGCCAAAAAACTGAGCACCATAGCCTAGCCAAGTTGACACATAAAATTTAATCATCACAGCTTACCCCTTGTTAGTTTGGCACCCACACACATGTACTTAAGCCATGCTGAATCTCTAAAGAAAGACAATAGCAAAGTCATACTTTCAATTAACATGATAGAACTGTCCTGTGTACAAATTAAAACATGCTAGGCAAGGTAGAGTGGCTCATGCCTGTAATACCAGCACTTTTTGAGGCTGAAGCAAGTGCATTGCTTGAGCCCAGGAATTTGAGGCCAGACTAGGTAACATGGCAAAACTCCATCTCTACAAAATAACACACACAAAAAAAGCTGGGCATGGTAGTACATACCTGTCGTCCCACCTACTTGGGAGGCAGGGGGAGAATCCCCTGAGCCCAGGAGGTCGAGAGGCTGCAGTGAGCCATGATCGTGCCACTGCACTCCAGCCTGAGCAACAGAGCGAGACTGTCTAAAAAACAAAAAGCTAACAAACTAACCCTCAGAAGAGGACACAAAGTCCTTCGGTGTCATTCACTCTTCCCTTGATACCCTGTAATTTAAATACTATGGTGTTAACTTAAAAATACCTAAAAACTGTGATGTAAACTTAATGTATCTTATGTGATAAGGGGACAAGAGAAGAAAGAAAACAAATATGTTTGCCTAACAACACACATATATGTATTTATAACAAAACAAAATACTCATAAAAATTATGATCTTCATCTCTGCAATTGGTCGTATGGTCATAGTGCTATTTATAATTGCTTTCTACTCTCAATTTCATTTCCCCTTTGTCCTCAGCCAGCACCTCTACTAGTCATGGTTCTTTGCCTGGTGGGGTAAACTAAACATTTATTCCTGACACTTTTCACTGTTAGTAACCCTGTCTGAATTTCATTGTCGTAGTTTTCACTAGATTTAATCACAGGGAATGATACTACTAAGAGAAGTGCTAAGGGATCTTCTGTATTCTACACACTCATTCTTTCCCACATTGTGTAGTAGCGGTCGATTCTCCCTGGATAAGCAGGATCAATTACATCAGCCAGTAATTCCCTTCTTTGCCTGTTGATTCAGAGGCATGAGGAATCCACAGTGGCCACATAGCAATCTTAACTTCCAGTTTAAGGAATCATTGTTGTATCTCCTGGTGGAAACAGTCTTCACTTTGAAACGAAGTCCTTCAGGCCGACAGAGCACAAAGTCTCAGAAATAAGATGCAAAAATCTTGCTAGGATATCCCTAAAGCTGAGTGGTGCCACTGCCATTTTCACCCATTGATTCCTGGACTCATAAACCCTGGCTATGGGAGAAACAACCCTATACAGTGAACACTGAGTATAGACAGTACCAATTCTGAAAATATTTTAATATTGAACATCAGAATGTTTAAGAACTATTCTATGGTTACTCAACTAATAAATGGCAGAGAAAATACTTGAAGTCGAGCTCTCTGACATAAAGATATCTTCCATAATAACTCCGTGTGGTGTATTGAGTTTGAGAGTTTTAAAAAGGCTTTCAGCATTGTGACTACATCTAGATTTGACTCTGATTACTTCATGAACTGCTTTCAGGTTTTAGAAAGTTTTCTATTTACCTCCTCAGCTTCATTCTTCACCCTTCTTTTTTTTTTTTTTTTTTTTGAGACGGAGTCTCGCTCTGTCGCCCAGGCTGGAGTGCAGTGGCCGGATCTCAGCTCACTGCAAGCTCCGCCTCCCGGGTTCACGCCATTCTCCAGCCTCAGCCTCCCGAGTAGCTGGGACTACAGGCGCTGCCACCTCGCCCGGCTAGTTTTTTGTATTTCTTAGTAGAGACGGGGTTTCACCGTGTTAGCCAGGATGGTCTCGATCTCCTGACCTCGTGATCCGCCCATCTCGGCCTCCCAAAGTGCTGGGATTACAGGCTTGAGCCACCACGCCCGGCCCATTCTTCACCCTTCTTTACTCAACTCTGTACCCATACACTGGACACTGACTTTATAGACTGCATCCAACAGGCTCCTTTGTCTTCCGGTTTCTGGTTGAGTATAACCAGAAGGAGATGCAAAGGTGGAAGAAAAGATAAGTCATGGTATTTATTCTCCTGCTCTGCTGTTGATGCTCGCAATGTATGCGTGGCTATTTTCCTTGGACAGTTTCATCATCTGTGGAGTTAGACAATGTCTTCTCTTTCACTGTGGCATTCCACACCATGTCACCTCTGGGAAAGAGATTTATGTTGAAAAAGTTGTGACAATTGGCACACACTCATATTACCATGTGCCTTAACAATAATAAACAACTGGCCTAAAAGAATAGTTGAATGGTCATTTGAAGGCACATTCATTATACATCTGAGAAACCATCCTGGGAGTCTTCTGAGGTTTTTACCCCGTTAAGATATCTATATCTAGCCAAAAGAAAATAGATAGTTATATCAAAAAGATAGCTGCACTTGTATGTTTCTTTCTTTCTTTCTTCTCTCTTTCTCCTTTCTTTCTCTCTTTCTTTCTTTCTTCCTTTCTTCCTTTCTTTCTTTTGACAAGATCTCACTGTGTTGCCCAGACTGGAGTGCAATGGTACTATCATCGCTTACTGTAGCTTCAATTTTTTGGACTCATATGATCCTCCTACTCAGCCTCCATGTAGCTGGGACTACAAGCACAAGCCACCATGCCCAGTTAATTATTTATTATTTATTTTAGATGTTGGGTCTCACTGTGTTTCCCAGGCTGGTCTCAAACCTCTAGGCTCAAGTGATCCTCCCACCTTGGCCTCCCAAAGTGCTGTGATTACAGGCATAAGTCACCACACCTGGTCAGATTTATAATAACATAGACATGGAATCAACCTAATTGTCAATTGACAGATGATTGGATAAAGAATGAAATACTATCCACCCATTAAAAATCAATGAAATCATGTCTTTAGTAGAAACATGGATGAAACTAGTGGCCATTATCTTAAGTGAAACAACTCAGAAACAGAGGTCAAATGCCATATGTTCTCACTTATAAGTTGGAGCTGAATAATGTGTACACAAGGGCATGGAGTGTGGAGTGATAAACATTGGAGCTTCCAAAGGATGTGGTGGAGGAAGGACAAAGGGTTACAAGAAATTATTTGATGGTTACAATATACATTATTCAGATGATGGATATACTAAAAACCAAGATTTCGCAGCTACATAATATATGCATGTAACAAAATTGCATTTGAACTCCTTAAATGCATATAAATAATAATAATAATATAAAGGTAGAATGGTTGTTTAAGGGCTCATTAGTTATACATCCAACAAACCATCCTGTGAGGCTTCTTAGGTTTATACATTTTAAAGATGAAATCTAAATATTTAACCTGTATAGAACCTAAAAGGTAGAGATGGGATGACCCTTCTTATTATTACCCAAAATAATTCACTTAAGAAATGTATGCTTCTGGTCCCTGAAATATGGAACTTGGTGAATTTGGTGGTCCTGTGCTTAAGGGAGACATGGTTCCACTAGGGGAGCACAGTTTTGTATTAAATGGAAGCTGAGGCTGGAAGCTGGCCATTTCATACTCCTCATTAAACCAGGAGGGAGAGAAAGACAACATTCTACTGAATGGGAGATTGATCTCTATTACCAAGTGGAAATTGGCTTGCTGCCTCATAATGAAGGCAAGGAGGATTATGGCTAAAACTTGAGAATTCACTAGATCACTCCTTAGTTCTCCGTTACCCATATCCCTGATCAATAGAAACAATCGAATAAAAACGGAACCATCAATAATTTATATTCTGGGAGTTGTGTCTCTCAAAATGATAAAAGCCTCAGTCACAGTGCTGATAGATAGTAAGGGTTATGAAGCACACATGTGATGGTTAATGTGTTATGTTTTGAGGGGAAGTATGACTGAATTGACATTACTGCATAATGATATAGTTGCTGATTAGAATTTCTGTTTCCTGTGTAAGGGACAGAGAATTTTCATTCAGAAAACAAATGGCTAATATCCAGAACCTACAAAGAATTCAAACAAATTTATGAGAAAAAAAACAACCCCACCAAAAAGTGGGCAAAGGATATGAATAGACATTTCTCAAAAGAAGACATGCATACAGCCAACAGGCACATGAAAAAATGCTCATCATCACTGGCCATCAGAGAAATGCAAATCAAAACCACAATGAGATACCATCTCACACCAGTTAGAATGGCGATCATTAAAAAGTCAGGAAACAACAAGTGCTGGAGAGGATGTGGAGAAATAGGAACACTTTTACACTGTTGGTGGGATTGTAAACTGGTTCAACCATTGTGGAAAACAGTATGGCGATTCCTCAAGGATCTAGAACTAGAAATACCATATGACCCAGCCATCCCATTACTGGGTATATACCCAAAGCATTATAAATCATGCTGCTATAAAGACACATGCACACGTATGTTTATTGTGGCACTATTCACAATAGCAAAGACTTGGAATCAACCCAAATGTCCATCAGTGACAGACTGGATTAAGAAAATGTGGCACATATACACCATGGAATACTATGCAACCATAAAAAAGGATGAGTTCGTGTCCTTTGTAGGGACCTGGATGCAGCTGGAAACCATCATTCTCAGCAAACTATCGCAAGAACAGAAAACCAAACACGGCATGTTCTCACTCATAGGTGGGAACTGAACAATGAGATCACTTGGACTCTGGAAGGGGAACATCACACACCAGGGCCTATTATGGAGAGGGCGGAGCAGGGAGGGATTGCATTGGGAGTTATACCTGATGTAAATGACGAGTTGATGGGTGCTGACAAGTTGATGGGTGCAGCACACCAACATGGCACAAGTATACATATGTAACAAACCTGCACGTTGTGCACATGTACCCTAAGACTTAAAGTAGAAGAAAGAAGGAAAGAAAGAAAGAAAGAAAGAAAGAAAGAAAGAAAGAAAGAAAGAAAGAAAGAAAGAAGAAAGAAGAAAGACAGAAAGAAAGAAAGAAAGAAAGAAAGAAAGAAAGAAAGAAAGAAAGAAAGAAAGAAAGAAAGAAAGAAAGAAAGAAAGAAAGAAAGAAAGAAAGAAGAAAAAGAGTAGCAAAAGAAAAAAAAAAGAATGGATGCTGAAGGACAAAAGAGTTTTTCTGTGATGGATTCTCTGTCCTACCGGAACCACTCTACACTTCTTCACCTTCTCCTTGCTCTGAGAATCTTCCTTGCTTTTTAGCTTCTGGTTAGATTTAGTTGATGGAAGGCAATAGAAGATCAAAGAGCAGGAAGAGAGACGTCAGCAGAGACTGTTTGGTTTATCAAGACCACAGCTCTTGTCAAGCAGCCACCGCCCTTGGTTCTGATAAGGACTCCTTTCTCTCTTCCTTCAAGCTCAAGGGTGATAATATTTTCTTGGGTTGTTAGTCCCAGAGTGCTTCACCATCCGTGTTAGTTTCTATTAATTTTGTCCACACACGTAAATGATTTATTTATTAAACTCTCTTCAATTACTCTTTTGAGAATATCATCTGTTTCTAACAAATGTATCATTCCAGACCGTGATGTTATATTCTAAGAAAGCTTGCCCTCATATTTAAACTATCATCCTATAATCCCCTACATCCACCTGAAGCTGCTGTAGTTATATGAACCTAGTCCCTTCCTGCCTCAATATTCTAGAGTCTGGCTAGCTTTGCAAAGGATAAAAAGTGGACATAGTGGTATTATCACTACTTCAGGGTCTACAGAGTTATCTG
Source organism: Macaca mulatta (assembly GCF_049350105.2). Lineage (NCBI taxonomy): Eukaryota > Metazoa > Chordata > Mammalia > Primates > Cercopithecidae > Macaca > Macaca mulatta. Next base: position 178,357,973 of record NC_133407.1, on the reverse strand, counting down.
CCCCTCTCAAGATATCATGATTTCAAAAGTCAGCAAGCAGAGTTACACGTATCACAATCTTAAATGAAAAAAGTTAATATAAATGTTAATCTAAAACAACGAAGTTCTAAAATAAATCAAATTCATAACATGCATAACTGAAAGAAGTTTTAAAAATTACTAAGAATTTAAGGCTAATAAAGGAAAAAAAATTTCAGAGAAAATTAATTCCAGGACTGTAGCTTAATGTTCTAAGAAAACAGCCATGTAGAACATCCATGCTGTGATGCAATGCACCACGTGGGATCTCCCATGCCATCGCCTACTCTGCAACTGCTAATAGAACAGTGTCAGCACAGAGGACACAAAAGAAACTAAATAAAAGGTTCTCTTTGAAATATGCTATATGAAATAATATACTTTCTTTCTGAACACAGGAGTGCCTTTATTGTAATGAGTGTTCAGCTTTGCATTACCTCCCACCCAAAGCTAAACCAGCAGGAAAAATCTGAGGAGTCTCTCTCACTGCATGAAATCATGAATTTCTGTGCATCGAATGCTGCAGAAGAATGAATTTAGCACTGACCCTATGGCAAGCATTTCTGAGACAACTCAAGGAATATACAGCTATGATAAACACTCCTCTTTCCGATGAGATAGAAAACTGAATTTTTAATTTATTTAGTCTGTTTTTTAAAAAAAATCAAATAGAATCTACCAGAAGCTGAAACTTTGACAGCTTACATTAATTAAGATACAGTGACTGGGAATCCCTCTATATGAGTTCTTTTAAAAAGTGTCAACAGTGGACAATGCATGGAACCAGATATATTCATAATTTTATTTTACAGTAATGATTTTTACAATAATAATATGTTATCAGCACTGAATTCTACTAAAAGAAAATATACCCAGAAGTCATACATTTAACTCCTCAAGTTTGTGTCATGTTGAATTTGTAAGCATTATAAGTTGTGAGTTACCAAAGTGAAGATGTAAAATTTACCCCTTGCTAATTTTCACTTATCTTGTTTAGAGCAGACTTGGGCATGTGTAATAGGCAGGATGATCCATGGCAAAAGATCTGGTGCTAAGTTCTCTTCCTCTCTCTCCACCTTCTCTTGCGATATTTTCCTTCTAGCAAAATGTACCTAAACAAGCCACCAACAGCAGCTTTTGATGAGAGAAAGCCTGACCAAAAAGAAAAAGGTAGGAATTTCAGAATTAAGATTTGGCAGTACTTTCCCTTCATTAGATGGTGGAATAAGATTTGGTCTTACTGATACTATGCTTTAATGTGGAAGAAACATGGCACTCCAAGGAAACCACATGTAGTCATCTCTTACTATTAGATGTGGATTTTCTCTTAACTTTTTTCTATTCTGGCTTTTTAATAAAAAAGAAAAACCAATGAATACTTAAGAACATTTTTTGAAATAAATGCATGCTAGTTACAAATATATATATATTCCAGATCTATTGCATGGAAATAAGGTTCCTAGAATTAATATGCCCTGTTTGGTTTATTTTCATAATTTTTATAGAATGGATTCTTTAATATGCTATTTTTCTAGTCATTCTTATACTTCACCATGTACTAATATGAAAACTTGTAAAGATTTTCTATAGAATTTTTTGGTTTGTGGAGACTGAAAATTAATATGACTGAAGTCAATGAGATTAGAAAGATACTCCAGAGGGGGTGGATATTGTGTATTATTTCTGGGGAGAAAATTTATTATTGTTTCTTCTTATCTCTTTTGAAAAAAATATTTTAAAAATTACAAGCAACAAATAAGCAGCAAAATACTGAAACTCTTTGAGAAATTTAAAATATCATTACTTCATAAATATTCCCTTTAGTCCCTCAGTCATTTCAAAAATAAAGTGTAGGAAGCATACAAAATAGTTGAGACAGAGTCATAAGATATAATTTTGAATAAACATCAGCATTGGCTGAACACTTCAGAAAACAATTGTTAATGATATGCACATTTAGCCTTTCTGTTCCAAGAACATGAAAGAAAATAGAGAGTAATTGAGGAAATAGCTATACAACGCCTAATAACTACAAAACTAATCCCCGGATATTTTGAATTAGCCAAATAATAGCCAGCAGAGATATAGAGAGAAAAATCCTGCATACTCGACTTTCTAAATTTTCATCAAATTATAAAATTTGGAAACAATAGTCTGTTAATTTGTTTTTTCAGAAAGGAGCTTATATTTAAATAAATCTTCTACATTTAAAGATGAGAAAAATGAGAGTCAATGATGTTATTAGGTTGGTGACATAGCTACATTTTCTGTCTCTTTTCTCTCTCTTTCTACCCAGCTCTCTAAATCAGTTACTCATTATAACCATGGGATAAAAACAAATTGATTACTCATAAAAAGGACAATTTTTATGTGGTATTCAGATAGTCATGAATATCTTGCAGGCATCTTCATCAAATAACAGGCAACATCAAGAAGGTTAGAGAGGGTAACTGATTTGCCTAAGATCACACAGTCAATAAGAAATTACAACTGGTGTGCTTCACTGTTGTTTTAAGTGTGAGTAGAGTCTTCAATAGTTTACCAAGATTCAAATATCAAATCAATGTCGGTGAATAGGATACAAATTATATAAGAAAAATCAATGACCATTCTTTTTGTAAACTCTGAAAAGAACTACAGATAACTACAAATAGATTGTGTATATTTCATATGGCCCAGTGGTTTAATTTTAAAAAGACCCCTAAATAGTTTGAAGATGTCATATCTCAATCAGCTGAAGGGATATGCACAGACAAATATCAAAGTATAAGGAAAAATCTGTACTATAATTGAAATATTTCCTTGTTTTTCCATCATACTGCTTCACACTTACACTAAAATGAAGTAACTTTGTTTCAACTGAATACATAAACTCCTCAACAAATAGTTTAATTTTTGGATTGAATTGAAATTGTGCATATCATAGAATTCTATAAATTTTATATAATTTTTCCAGTTCACTATAAACACCTTCTATGTGCCAGACATTGTGCTGGAGACTGGCATATTGGACAATATTTAAGCTATGATGGTACTGCTGTATTATTTGACCTGCTCTGGGCCACTTTGAATGAATTTATCAAAATTCTATGACAAGAAAATGAAAAGAGCAAACCATAGCTGACAGTAATAAAGCATGACTGAGCTTTGATTGATTACACTCACAGTCATACACAAGAAATGTTCACTATGAGAACATTAATAAAAAAAATGTAATGCAGGGATGGTCAATTCTAGACTGCTGCCAAAATATAAAGAAACAGGTAATTATTTTCCAGGTATTGGCCAACCATCATCACTCATCCTTTTCTTCCCAGGCAAGCATTACATTTATGTCTACCTTTTGGTGTTTGGAAATATTCGTTGTAGTTATATGTGTTCTTCAAAAGGTCTGAATTCATGTTTGGGATAACAAATCTTGCATGAACTACATAGGTCCAGCGATTTAGACTTCTTATGATTCTCTTCCTCCTCAATTACACTCCTTCATTTTCTACCCAATACTCTCTAGTGCAGTGCTTACCAAACCTCAGTGTACATCAAAATCCTAAGGAAAGTTTGTTAAAATATGGATTTTGGAGCCTTTCTCAAAAATTTTGAGACATTAGGTTAGAGAAGACAATCAAGAACCTATATTTCCTATAAGTAATACTGATGCTGCCAATCTACCAACCAGACCCTGAGTAGCACTACTCTAGTGGCTTGCTACAGAAAGTGTGCTCTGCAGACCAACAGCATCACTATCACCTCAAAGTTTGTCAGAAATGAAGAATTTTGGCTCCACCACAGATCTACAAAATGCTTTCCTGAGGCAGAGTCATTGGGTAAAATTATACACCCATAGGATATAATGTCATTGCTAGTAGACACAAAGAACAGACCCTTTAATCCTCTAGGACCTGTGCTCAGTTTACCTGCCTACGAGTTAGGCCTGTGTTTGCTTGTGCAGTTTGCAAATGTAGCCACAATACTTGTAGCCACTGCCATAAAGGGGTGAAGTGTATATCCTTGTTTCTTGAATCTGGACAGGCCATGTCATTTGTTTTGATCCATAGAATGCACTGAAATTGGCACTAGGAAAATACAGACCAAGGCTTTAGGAAACCTAGCAGTTTCTTCTCTTGATGTTCTAGGGACTTCTGCCACTTGCACCATAAGAAAAAAGTTCAGGCTAGACTGCAGAATGATAAGGCACATGTGACCCACTGTTGCCCTAATCCACAGTCTGCCAACCCCAGAAGAAGAACTGCCTATTTGACTGGCAGCTGACTACAGTTACATGAGTGAATCTAGTCAGGGTCAGCAGAAGAACTGCACAGTGGAACCCAGACAATAATAGCCATGCCACAAAATTGTGAGCTAATATATGCTTGTTGGTTTGAGTCACTAAGATTTGAGGTGGTTTGTATGTAGAAAAAGATACTGATATTTTCTTCTCCTTAATAATTTCCTTTGAGACGTATGAAGACGAATAAAAAGAGAATTATGATAGAATAGGCTCTGAGGCTTCTCCTGTTATTAACTGCCTGGCTCTATTTTTCTCCAGTAGGCTAGAAACAATCGCTGAGAATATATCAAAATCCAAATTGTAATTTTTTAGAAAATAAAACAAGCAAACAGCAATCCAAAAAAATAAAAAAAAAAAACTGTCTTACTTCTATAAATCACATATAGGAAAAATATTGAATGTTGAATGTGTTCTTGCAGGATATAGAAGAATTCATTTGGGAAATCCAAGTCAATCATCAAGAAGGAGCCTCAGGAGTGGCTGTTATAGGCACTCACAATCTCTATTTCCTTGGATCTCTATGGCACTAAGGACTTGTAAACGTGTACTGATATATCCAGATTGATTTGGCAAAGTTTTAGCCTCATGGTCTGGACATATTTCTCTTACAAGATAGTACAAATATAAAAAGATGCCAAATTTTCTCAAATAAATTCCTTGTATTAGCCAAATTACTACTAAGATTCTATTAAAATTGTCTTCAATTAGAAAAGCTAACATTTGAGTGCATTTAGTAATATAAGCAGCTGGAAATAACTTAAGAAAAAAATTACTAAATAGTAATAACAATGGGAAGTTTCCCTAAGAAAATTTTGCGAAAAATCTGAAACTACTAAAATTTAATCAGGGTAAAACTTGCACAAAAAGAGACAAATCAATGTATAAAATTAAGGCCTGTAAATAGACCCTATTTTAATATGAGAATTGAACATTTGATGAAGGAAAATCAGTAAATTCTATGACGTATTAAATATATTATGCAGCTATACTTATCTAATAATGTAGTATTGGTTAAGTAGACAGAAAAATGGAAAACAATATAGTTCATTATAAGACACAATTTACTATATGTTAAATGAAGCTGGCATCCCATATAGGTGGAAAACAGATAACTTGATCAATAAGGAGTGCTTGGTTAAATGTGTAAAAAAAAGTAAAGTTATAATCTATCATACCTTATACATAAAATATATTCATATGATCAAAGTTTAAATTTTAAAAAGTTAACTATACATAACAAAAAACTGGAAGAATTCTTCTTTTATTATTGATTGAAAATGACATTCTAATGTATAACAATGAAACCAGAAACCAGTAAAGAAAAAAAAAAATGACATAATAAGCTACAATAATAAACAAGAAATCTGCTTGACAAAACTTAGCATAAATAAAATTAAAAGAAGAAAAGGGGGGTGGCGGTTCCAAGGTGGCCGAATAGGAACAGCTCCAGGCTACAGCTCCCAGAGTGAACGACACAGAAGACGGGTGATTTCTGCATTTCCAACTGAAGTACTAGGTTCATCTCACTGGGGTGTGTCAGAGAGTGGGTGCAAGACAATGGGTGCAGCCCATCGAGCAAGAGCCGAAGCAGGTCGAGGCATTGCCTCACCCAGGAAACACAAGGGGGAAAGGAATTTCCTTTCCTAGCCAAGGGAAACCCTAACACACAGCAACTGGAAAATTGGGTCACTTCCACCCTAAGACTGCGCTTTTCCAAGGGTCTTAGCAAACGGCACACCAGGAGATTATATCCTGCACCTGGCTCAGAGGGTCCCACGCCCACGGGGCCTCCCTCATTGCTAGCACAGCAGTCTGAGATCTAACTGCAAGGCAGCAGCGAGGCTGAGGGAGAGGCGCCCGCCATTGCTGAGGCTTGAGTAGGTAAACAAAGCACCTGGGAAGCTCCAACTGGGTGGAGCCCACCACAGCTCAAGGAGGCCTGCCTGTCTCTGTAGAGTACACCTCTGAAGACAGGGCATAGCCAAACAAAAGGCGGCAGAAACCTCTGCAGATTTAAATGTCCCTAGAAACCTCTGCAGATTTAAATGTCCCTGTATGACAGCTTTGAAGAGACTAGTGATTCTCCCACCACGAGTTTGAGATCTGAGAATGGACTGACTGCCTCCTCAAGTGGGTCCCTGACACCTGAGTAGCCTAATTGGGAGGCACCCCCCAGTAGGGGCAGACTGACACCTCACCTCACATGGCCAGGTACCCCTCTGAGATGAAGCTTCCAGAGGAACGATCAGGCAGCAACATTTCCTGTTCAGCAATATTCACTCTTCTGCAGCCTCTGCTGCTGATACCCAGGCAAACAGGGTCTGGAGTGGACCTCCAGCAAACTCCAACAGACCTGCAGCTGAGGGTCCTGACTGTTAGAAGGAAAACTAACAAACAGAAAGGACATCCACACCAAAACCCCATCTGTACGTCACCATCATCAAAGACCAAAGGTAGATAAAACCACAAAGATGGGGAAAAAACAGAGCAGAAAAACTGAAAATTCTAAAAATCAGAGCACCTCACCCCCTCCAAAGGAATGCAACTCCTCGCCAGCAACGGAACAAAGCTGGACTGAGAATGACTCTGACGAGTTGAGAGAAGACTTCAGATGATCAAACTTCTCCGAGCTAAAGGAGGAAGTTTGAACCCATCACAAAGAAGCTAAAAACCTTGAAAAAAGATTAGACGAATGGCTAAATAGAATAACCAATGTAGGGAAGTCCTTAAATGACCTGATAGAATTGAAAACCATGGCACGAGAACTACGTGACAAATGAACAAGCTTCAATAAACTGGAAGAAAGGGTGTCAGTGACTGAAGATCAAATGAGTGAAATGAAGCAAGAAGAGAAGTTTAGAGAAAAAAAGAGTAAAAAGAAACAAACAAAGCCCCCAAGAAATATGGGACTATGTGAAAAGACCAAATCTACATCTGATTGGTGTACCTGAAAGTGATGGAGAGAATGGAACCAAGTTGGAAAACACTCTGCAGGATATCATCCAGGAGAACTCCCCCAATCTAGCAAGGCAGGCCAACATTCAAATTCAGGAAACACAGAGAACGCCACAAAGATACTCCTCGAGAAGAGTAACTCCAAGACACATAATTGTCAGACTGACCAAAGTTGAAATGAAGGAAAAAATGTTAAGGGCAGCCAGAGAGAAAGGTCGGCTTCCCACAAAGGGAAGCCTATCAGACTAACAGCAGATCTCTCAGCAGAAACTCTACAAGCCAGAAGACAGTGGCTTATCTTTAAGAATATTCAACATTCTTAAAGAAAAGAATTTTCAACTCCAGAATTTCATATCCAGCCAAACTAAGTTTCGTAAGTGAAGGAGAAATAAAATCCTTTACAGACAAGCGAATGCTTAGAGATTTTGTCACCACCAGTCCTGCACTACAAGAGATCCTGAAAGAAGCACTAAACATGGAAAGGAACAATCAGTACCAGCCACTGCAAAAACATGCCAAAATGTAAAGACCATGGATGCCAGGAAGAAACTGCATCAACTAACAAGCAAAATAACCAGCTAACATCATAATGACAGGAACAAATTCACACATAACAATATTAACCTTAAATGTAAATGGGCTAAATGGTCCAATTAAAAGACACAGACTGGCAAATTGGATAAAGAGTCAAGACATATCAGTGTGCTGTATTCAGGAGACTCATCTCACGTGCAGAGACACACAGGGGTTCAAAATAAGGGATGGAGGAAGATCTACCAAGCAAATGGAAAACAAAAAAAGGCAGGGGTTGCAATCCTAGTATCTGATAAAACAGACTTTAAGCCAATAAAGATTAAAAGAGACAAAGAAGGCAACTACATAATGGTAAAGGGATCATTTCAACAAGAAGAGCTAACTATCCTAAATATATATGTACCCAATACAGGAGCACCCAGATTCATAAAGCAAGTCCTTAGAGACTTACAAGGTGACTTAGAATTGCACACAATAATAATGGGAGACTTTAACACCCCACTGTCAACATTAGACAGATCAGCGAGACAGAAAGTTAACAAGGATATCCAGGAATTGAATTCAGCTCTGCACCAAGTGGACCTAATAGACATCTACAGTACTCTCCACCCCAAATCAACAGAATATACATTCTTCTCAGCACCACTTCTCACTTATTCCAAAATTGACCACATAGTTGGAAGTAAAGCACTCCTCAGCAAATGTAAAAGAACAGAAATTATAACAAACTGTCTCTCAGACCACAGTGCAATCAAACTAAAACTCAGGATTAAGAAACTCACTCAAAACTGCTCAACTACATGGACACTGAACAACCTGTTCCTGAATGACTACTGGATACATAATGAAATGAAGGCAGAAATAAAGATGTTCCTTGAAACCAATGAGAATAAAGATACAACACACCAGAATCTCTGGGACACATTTAAAGCAATGTGTAGCACTAAATGCCCACAAGAGAAAGCAGGAAAGATCTAAAATTGACACCCTAACATCAGAATTAAAAGAACTAGAGAAGCAAGAGCAAACACATTCAAAAGCTAGCAGAAGTCAAGAAATAACTAAGATCAGAGCAGAACTGAAGGAGACAGAGACACAAAAAACCCTCCAAAAAATCAATGAATCCAGGAGCTGGTTTTTTGAAAAGATCAACAAAATTGATAGACCACTAGCAAGACTAATAAAGAAGAAAAGAGAGAAGAATCAAATAGATGCAATAAAAAATTATAAAGGGGATGTCACCACCAACCCCACAGAAATACAAACCACCATCAGAGAATACTATAAACACCTGTATGCAAGTAAACTAGAAAACCTAGAAGAAATGGATAAATTCCTGGACACTTACACTCTCCCAGGACTATACCAGGAAGAAGTTGAATCCCTGAATAGACCAATAACAGGCTCTGAAATTGAGGCAATAATTAATAGCCTACCAACCAAAAAAAGTCCAGGACCAGACGGATTCACAGCCGAATCCTACCAGAGGTACAAGGAGGATCTGGTACCATTCCTTCTACAACTATTTCAATCAATAGAAAAAGAAGGAATCATCCCTAACTCATTTTATGAGGCCAACATCATCCTGATACCAAAGCCTAGCAGAGACATAACAAAAGAAGAGAATTTTATACCAATATGCCTGATGAACATCAATGCAAAAATTCTCAATAAAATACTGGCAAACCAAATCCAGAAGCACATCAAAAAGCTTATCCACCATGATCAAGTAGGCTTCATCCCTGGGATGCAAGGTTGGTTCAATATAGGCAAATCAATAAATGTAATCCATCATATAAACAGAACCAAAGACAAAAACCACATGATTATCTCAATAGATGCAGAGAAGGCCTTTGACAAAATTCAACAGCCCTTCATGCCAAAAACTCTCAATATATTCGGTATTGATGGAACGTATCTCAAAATAATAAGAACTATTTATGACAAACCCACAGCCAATATCATACTGAATGGGCAAAAACTGGAAGCATTCCCTTTGAAAACTGGCACAAGACAGGGATGCCCTCTCTCACCACTCCTATTCAACATAATGTTGGAAGTTCTGGCCAGGACAATCAGGCAGGAGAAAGAAATAAAAGGTATTAAATTAGGAAAAGAGGAAGTCAAATTGTCCCTGTTTGCAGATGACATAATTGTGTATTTAGAAAACACCATCATATCAGCCCAAAATCTCCTTAAGCTGATAAGCAACTTCAGCAAAGTCTCAGGATACAAAATTAATGTGCAAAAATCACAAGCATTCTTGTACACCAATAACAGACAAACAGAGAGCAAAATCATGAGTGAACTCCCATTCACAATTGCTTCAAATAGAATAAAACACCTAGGAATCCAACTTACAAGGGATGTGAAGGACCTCTTCAAGGAGCACTACAAACCACTGTTCAATGAAATAAAAGAGGACACAAACAAATGGAAGAACATTCCATACTCATGGCTAGGAAGAATCAATATCATGAAAATGGCCACATTGTCCAAGGTAATTTATAGATTCAATGCCATCCCCATTAAGCTACCAATGACTTTCTTCACAGAATTGGAAAAAACTGCTTTAAAGTTCATATGGAACCAAAAAATAGCCTGCATTGCTAAGACAATCCTAAGCCAAAAGAACAAAGCTGGAGGCATTATGCTATCTGACTTCAAACTATACTACAAGGCTACAGTAACCAAAACAGCATGGTACTGCTACCAAAACAGAGATATAGAACAATGGAACAGAACAGAAGTCTCAGAAATAATACCACACAACTACAACCATCTGATCTTTGACAAATCTGACAAAAACGAGAAATGGGGAAAGGATTCTCTATTTAATAAATGGTTCTGGGAAAACTGGCTAGGCATATGTAGAAAGCTGAAACTGGATCCCTTCCTTACACCTATACGGAAATTAATTCAAGATGGATTAGAGACTTAAATGTTAGATCTAAAACCATAAAAACCCTAGAAGAAAACCTAGGCAATACCATTCAGGACATAGGCATGGGCAAGGATTTCATGTCTAAAACACCAAAAGCAATGGCAACAAAAGCCAAAATTAGCAAATGGGATCTAATTAAACTAAAGAGCTTCTGCATAGCAAAAGAAACTACTAGCAGAGTGAACAGGCAACCTATAGAATGGGAGAAAATTTTGCAATCTACTCATCTGACAAAGGGCTAATATCCAGAATCTACAAAGAACTCAAACAAATTTACAGGAAAAAAATAAACAACCCCATCAAAAATTGGATGAAGGATATGAATAGACACTTCTCAAAAGAAGACATTTATGCAGCCAATAGACACATGAAAAATGCTCATCATCACTCGCCGTCAGAGAAATGCAAATCAAACCCACAATGAGATACCATCTCACGCCAGTTAGAATGGCAATCATTAAAAAGTCAGAAAACAACAGGTGCTGGAGAGGATGTGGAGAAATAGGAACACTTTTACACTGCTGGTGGGACTGTTAACTAGTTCAACCATTGTGGAATACAGTGTGGAGATTCCTCAAGGATCTAGAACTAGAAATACCATTTGACCCAGCCATCCCATTACTGGGTAAATGCACAAAGAATTATAAATCATGCTGCTATAAAGACACATGCACACGTATGTTTATTGTGGCACTATTCACGGTAGCAAAGACTTGGAACCAACCCAAATGTCCATCAATGACAGACTGGATTAAGCAAATGTGGCACATATACACCATGGAATACTTTGCAACCATAAAAAAGGATGAATTCACATGTCCTTTGTAGGGACATGGATGCAGCTGGAAACCATCATTCTCAGCAAACTATCACAAGAACAGAAAACCAAACACGGCATGTTCTCACTCATAGGTGGGAACTGAACAATGAGAACACTTGGACACAGGACGGGGAACATCACACACCGGGGCCTGTTGTAGGGTGGGGAGAAGGGAAGGGATAGCATTAGGAGATATACCTAATATAAATGACAAGTTAATGGGTGCAGTACACCAACATGGTACACGTATACATATGTAACAAACCTGCAAGTTGTGCACACGTACCCTAGAACTTAAAGTATAATAAAAATTAAAAAAGAAAATAAAAGGATAATTCTTGAAAAATATAGAAAAAAAATTCCCACAAAACATAAGAGTGGTTTTGAATATATGTAAAGATGTTAAAATCTCATTCATAGTAAAATAAATGCAAAATAAAACAAGATATTTTATTTTGTTTTGACAGATGAAGATCGAAAGTTTTGTTACTCAGGGAATAAACAGTAACAGGGGAAAGTAAACCAGTATTCCCTTACAGAGGGCAATTTGAAAGTATCAATCAAAATTACAATCCATACAATATTTTACTCAGCATTTCAACTTCTAAAAGGTATTCCTATAGCTATAATCACATGTGAGCAAAGTGACATATTTAGGTTTATAATTAAAGACTTTTTTGAAATGATAAAGGAATCTAAATAGAATATATGTTTGTCAATAAAGGACTGGATAGATAGGATATTATGAAGCTATTATAATAAATTAGACAGTTCAGATGAAACTGATATGGAATTATTACCAAGATGTACATTTTTAAGTGGAAAAAAGTTGAGGTCCATAACAGCTTATGTAGTATGCTATCAACTTAAAATTTCAAATAATATATATGTACATGCATAAATTTGCATACAATTCAATGAAAACATGCAAATGAAAAAGGTAAGAATGGTTGTGGTGCAAAAGAAAGATGAAAAATTGGAGAACATGAATAGGTGGAAGATTTCATTTCCAACATTAATTCTTTCTTAAGTTTTTAAATATAAGTGTCTAATTGTAGACATTATCATTATTAATAATAATTTGAAACAAACTCATATAAAAATATTTAAATGTGGTCCTAGAGCAATTTGTTAGTTACTTGGGAAAATGCATTTTAGAGTTTCAATATATACCTAATCAAAATAAATGCCAGGTGGCTGGTAAATTAATGGGAAAACAAATAAATAAAGTTCAAATTTTTAGAAAGAAATACATATTTATGTAAGCCATGAGAGAGAATAAAACTTTCTAATTTTAAAAATAATTTCGAATTACATGAAATTACTGTTCGATTTGACAACACTGAAAAGTCAATTTATATTTGAAAAGAATAACAGTTAAATGAAGAACATTTTCACCTATGTTATGAGAGATTTCCTTGATTTTAACTTCCAGATTACCAGTTTGGTCATTAGCACTAATCAGTCCAACTGTATTTTTAATATTGGTAACCAAATTTTTATTTTCAAAGAACTCTTTATTATTTTCTGCTTCATTCTCATTGCAGTCTTTTCTAGTTTTACTAGTGAAATACATTCTCAAATCTCCCAGATGATTTTAAGTTCTCTCCTACCTCTTCCAAGCAATTACTTGAATATTCTTGTTTATGCTATGAATATTCCCCAAGAGTTTGTTCATACTGATGCATCAAGGGCTGTTAATGGGAATAGATAGATGGCACATATTTCATTTAGAGTTGTGTACGCCTATTTCCTTAACAGGACTCACTCATAAATGATAAAGGTGACAGCTTTAGGTTTTCCTCTTGGGCAACCTTGGAAATAATAGCTCACACCTCTAACGCTTCAGGTTATTGTGTTTCCTGAGTGGTTTTCCCTACTAGTTCTGTATTCCAAATTCTATTTTCCAAGATTTCTACTGTCTTCTGGTTTCTTTTCTTTCTTTCTTTCTTTCTTTTTTTTTTTTTTTTTTTTTTAGTAATTTTGGCTTTATTATTTTTCTTAATTTATATATTTTTCCAATGGGAATTTGAAGGAAGATGAGATAGATGAGTCTTCTCCATCTTGCATCCTTATAGTTCTATGTAACCTTTTAAAGTTTCTAATCATATTCTGCTTTGTATTATGTTTATGTACAAATGTGTGATGCAGCATATCATCAGCTCCTTGATTCTTCTGAATCATTGTGCATTAGTCACAACACCTGACAGAACACTATTTTTTTTAGTTTGTATTAAGCAAATACTAATTGCCAGATTCTATTTCTAAAATATTTTTATATTTGCTTCTCCCACTTCACTCACCTTATGATAGTCAAACTTTGATCACCTCTTTCTTGAGATGTATATACAGCCACCAACTGTTCCCAACACTTCCAATCTCTCCTCCCTTCAGTCCACATTGCTACCAAAGTTAATTATCCTGAAACTGAACCCTCATTGTATTATTTCTGTGCTCCAAAATCTCCAATAGCCTATGATATTAATTCCAAAAATTTAGCCTAACATACAAAATTCTCCATCATTTAAGTACAACACAATTTTCCAGCTTAGGTTATTAAAATTGCCTTACAGCTTGCCTTGCTAATAGGCCAAGCACTTTCGTCTTTTTAAACATCTCCCACCTCTCCTGCCTCACCCATTCTTACACAGTCCCAATACTGTCCAGCCTTCAAGTGGAGCTCAAGTGCCACCACCTCCACAAAACTTTTTTGCTTTCCGGTTATCGTTCCTTTCTCTGAATCTATATAGCTAATTAACAGTACTGTTGTTATAAAACTTTCTTTTTTGAATTTTTAATGTATCTATTTTATAGTCATTTCCAGAAAGCAGGCTTATTGAAGATAAAATCTGAGTCATTATTAGTGTAACCTGTCATAACAGTTAACACAGGAGCTTGCGGGGTAAAAACCATTTTTTTCATTAAAAATAACAATAAAATCAGATATCAAGTACTCACATTAATAAACGGAACAGCTCCACTAGAGGTCATTAAAATCCAGGTAGTTCAAACTTTATTAATTATCAGCTTTCAAATTATTCACTCCTTACTCTTAAGAAGCAATACAAAATAAACTGATCTTCTTTTGAATTAAAAAAAAAGGATTTTTATAGACACACGATAGGATCCTAGAATGCAGTTTCTCATTATTCACAGTTAAGTGCATCAGTGGTCATTCATGTGCTTCTTTTCTCCTAACAAACACAAATAATCAAAATATATAATACAAAACAAAATTTCATTCAGTGGCTGACATGTATTTTAAAAAATACTATAAAAGTTCCTAGCATAATCCCTGGCACATACTGCTCAATAACTATTGAATTGACCATGAATGGGAATTCTTGGGTGAATGTTCTTCACTTTGAAGGAAAGCAATACATTTAAAAACACACATTTGCACAAATGATAAAGTTATTTTAAAAAGTTATCCTATGAATATTATTTATACTTATCTTTAAAATATTCAAGGCATGATGAAATTTGTCAAATAAGGATATAACTAAAATTTTATAGAGCACAGCATACAAAATGAGATATAATTTATACTGAAAACTTATTTCAAGAACAGAACATGGTAAATTTCACTATGCCTTGGATATGAAAAGCTACAAAAGAACAATGTTAATACTCTAATAAGAAAAAAAGAGCAGGACTCTCTCTATCATCATAACTATTCTTGAGCCCATCAGAGAGTTGAGATTGCAAGCCAACTACATGAATCAAATTTCAAGGTTAGCGAGTCCCTGTAAGCAGTGATATAACATAGGAAGTTTTCTTTTCCCACAATGTGGAAAGAAGAGATAGTAACCATGAAAAATGGGTAAGAAAAAAACTGCTGAAATTATAATGATTATATAAGAGTGAAGCATGGCTAGCAGGAAAGTTTACAACGCCTATAAGCCTCAGAAGTTTGCTCCTACTCACCAGCAGTTTTCCAGAATCCACAGAAGTTCATTAGAAAGGTTAAGGGCAGAGCCAAAGGCCAGAGAAAGGTTTTTTCAGTGGGACAGAGGCACACAATCTCACCTGCTTTCCAGTCTCTTCTCTCAAAAAAAATCAAAAGCATAGACTGCTGTGGAAAGGCAGGAAATCACTTCAACCACATGGGAACAAGGGAAATATTTGCTGCTTTTGAGGGAGGAGTATAAGCAAGAGCCAATTGCAACTGAGGAAATCGCCGAAAGATCTCCTGCTACTGGTCCCACCCGAAGGTATGCTGCCTGTGAAGAAGGAATAGAAGGAAAAGCCTCTGCTACTGCAGAGTGATAGGAAACTGCCTGGGTCTAGGATTCTGCGTAGATACAAAGCAGAGTGCCACTTATGCTAGGAAAGGGGTAGAAAATTTGTTCCTGTGCAAGGCCTTCCATGATGCAAAACAGAGTTCAGCTGCTATAGGGCATGAAGAGGAGAAAGAATGTGCAAAAATGTTGACAATGTGTTAATCCTTAAGTCCAAGTATACAGTGACAGCCTAAGACCAAGACTTTCCTGAGAAACTTTTGCATCACTACCATGGGCCTCAGAACAAGTGATTAAGAAGCAACAACAGCACTATTCACAATAGTAAAGACATAGAATCAACCTAAATGCCCATCAATGATAGACTGGATAAAGAAAATGTAGTACATACACAACATGGAATACTATGCAGCCATAAAAAGGGACAAGGTCATGTCCTTTGCAGCGACATGAATGGAGCTGGAGGCCATTATCCTTAGCAAACTAACGCAGGAACAGAAAACCAAATACTACATGTTCTCATGTCTAAGTGGGAGCTGAACAATGAGAAGGCATGGACACATGAAGGGGAGCAACGCATGCTGGGGCCTACCAGAGGAACAACGCATGCTGGGGCCTACCAGAGGAACAACGCATGCTGGGGCCTACCAGAGGAACAACGCATGCTGGGGCCTACCAGAGGAACAACGCATGCTGGGGCCTACCAGAGGAACAACGCATGCTGGGGCCTACCAGAGGAACAACGCATGCTGGGGCCTACCAGAGGAACAACGCATGCTGGGGCCTACCAGAGGAACAATGCATGCTGGGGCCTACCAGAGGGCAGAAAGTAGGAGAAGAAAGAGTCTCAGAAAAAATAACCTATGGATACTAGGCTTAATATCTGTGTGATGAAATAATCTGTACAATAAACCCCCATGACACATGGTTACCTATGTAACTAACCTGCACATTCTACACATAGATGCCTGAACTTGAAAGTTAAAAACAAAACGCAACAGAAAACTGCCACTTGCAAAGGTATGCTGATTTCCAGGCAAATGCTATATCCTCTGTTCTATCTTTTTTCTTTTTTTTACAAAAAAAAAAAAAAGTGGCATTCAGTCAATAACTATGAAACACACACCAAAAAGAAAAAAAAGGAGAAGAAGAAAAATTACTCATTCTTACAAAAAAACAGCAGAATCAAACCAAGAAACTACCCAAATATTGGAACTATGAGACAGAATTGTTAAAATAACTGTAAAGGACACGTTAAAACATCTAGTTGGGGGACGACAACACGTATGAACAGAGAGGTAATTTCAGTACAGAGATGGGAACTGTAAACAAAGCCACATGAAAATTCTAGGTATCATGATATCAGAGGTAAAGGACTCCTCTAATGAAATTTTATCAGCAGATTAGACACAATAAAGTATAGTGAACTTAAAGATAGATCAGTAGATACATAATAAGGAAAGAGATTGAGAAGTGAAGAGGGAGATGAAGAGAAAAGAACAACTCAGAGTTATGGAAAAATATTACATGATATAAAAAAACATAAAATTGGGGTCCCAGAAGGACAAAAAATAAAGGAGCAGAAGAAATACTTGAAAAGAAAATTGCCAACAAGATTCTGAAACTAAAGAAAAGCAATAACCACATATACAAGATCATAGAATCTCAGCAAAATAAATACAAGAAAAACCTACCTTGGCACATTATAGTACAATGACTGAAAACTGAAGATAACGAGAAGATCTTGAGGGCAGCGAGTAAAAAGAATTGTAACAGAGAAACAAATAAAAGGATGTCAGAAGGTTAATTCATCAGAAACTATGCAAGCTGCAAGATAATAAAGCAAAATGTTTCTTGAACTGAAAAAAATATATATATCAACACATAATTCTGCACCCAGGAAATACATCTTTCTAAATAAAGGTAAAAGAATTAGCTTTCAAAAAACAGAAGCTGGGATAGTTTAGTGACAGCAGATCTGCACTACAAGAAAAGAATTTAAAAGGTGTTCTTCAGACAGAGTAAAATTTCTGACAGAAATTTATATTGACATAAATAAATGGAGAACACTGAGAGGAGCAAAAGGATGGTGAATATAAAAATATATTTTCATAATGTTTAATCTCTTTGAAAAATAATTGTCTGTCATTTTAGTCAGGGTTCTCCAAAGAGAACCAATAGGATATATATGTGTATATATAGAGAGAGAGAAAGAGAGCTATATGGGAAGAGATTTATTAGGGAAATTGGCTCATTTAATTGTGGTGACTAAGAAGTTCCACAATAAGCTGTCTGCAAACTGGAAAATAAAGGAAGACAGGCACATGGCTTGGCCCCAGTCCAAAGGCCTCAGAAGCAGGGAAGACAGTAGTGTGGTTTAGTCTAAGTCTGAAGGCCACAAAACCAAGGAAGCCAATAGTGATCTCTCAGTCTGAGTCTGAAGGCCTGAGAGCCTGAGAGCCTTGGTGGGTTCTCGGAGCTCAGAACTCTTAGAACTCTGGGACACAATTCCCAGAGTTCAAAAGCCAGAGAACCCAGAGTTCTGACATCCAAGGGCAGAAGAGGCCATCCTGGCTCTAGAACAGAAAGCGAGAATTCACACTTTCTCTTTCTTTTTGGTCTGTCTGAACCCCTGGCCAACTGGATGGTGCCCACCCACATTGAAAACAGATCTTCTCCACTCTGTCTACCAATTCCCATGCCAATCTCCTCTGGAAGCACCCTCACAGACACACCTCGAACCCAATCATTCTAACCAAAAGCAAAACCATCTGAATTCCCTTTCAACAGACGAGGGACAGGCTCAGTGCCTACTAAAGCATTGAAAATAAATGCTTTATTAGCTATGTGAGTACCCTATAATCTAGTCAATTTGACACCCAAAATCAACCATCATGATTTTCTAAAGAAAAAAGTAGGAAAACTATATGGTGGTGTTTACAATTTGCTTACAAGATAAATGTGTGGAAAGTGTAACACAAAAAAATGAAAGAGAATAGGTGAAAGTATACTGTTGTAAAACTCCTATTATATGTAAAGTTCTATAACATTATTTGAAGTCATTTGGCAAAACTGAAAATCATTAACCACAGAGTAAGCTTTAAAAATTTACAAAGGATTTATAACTAATAATCCAATAGTGAAGAGAAAATAAAATCATCAGAAATGTTTACTTTAGGAAAAAGAGCCAAAGAAATGATAGAACAAATGGAAAATAAATGGCAAGATCTAATAAAGAAATTGTATCAAAAATGTCAACAAGATGGTGGAATTGGAGGCTTCTAATTTTCTCTCAGATGCACCAAATGAACATGTACACATGGATCAGTTCTCTCTGAGAGAAAGTCAGAACCTCGCTGAATAACTCTTACACACTGGGTAAAATCTGTGTGGAGAAAATATCCACACAGATATGGGTAGAAAAAACTGAGACACTCTCAGATATAAATCTTGCCCTGTACACTGTGCCACAGAATTAGAAGGAATCCCCAACTCTCAATTTCTTTTTCAGAAACAAAGAGTTTAGGCCACAGATATTCTGCCACAATTTTCCTATATCCGCCCAAAGGATTTTGCTCTTAAATTATCTAGCTCTGAGAGTGAAAGGGACTCAGCATTCACAAGTCTTTCTACAACATAAAACAAAAAAGTGATTTTAAACCAGAATGCAAGCACTGCCAGGGACTATAATCCCCAGGACCAGTGCAGAGATAACTGACCAAAACACTCAGCTCCCAGTTTCTCCCTGGAAGAGGGTTGTCTGCACACCTTCCAGCTGCTGCTGGAAGGTCGGGCTTTTAACTAGCTTACTTCTGAGAGTCTAGGAAGCAAATAAGCCATAGACCTCTAGGAGCCTGAACAGGAAAGGAGTCACTTCCCACAAATTCTTCCCAGGCTTGCTCCAGCAATAAGTCCAGGTCTTCAAATTATCTCTGGAAGGAATTTGTGCACACATTAAACATTGAAATTTGACGGCTCCTACTTAAGGAAGTGTCTCCTTAATCACCTAGCTCTGGTAGTTGACTAGACTCTGCATTCTTGGGTCTCCCACATGACAGAGACCAAAAGATGGTTTTTCAACTAGCACACATCCATTTGCTATTCCCCCAGGCTTGGAGTGTGCGGTCTAAATGAAAGTGTAGGTATTTGCCACAGATCTCCTCCTCAGCTTAATGCAGAGTGAGCCAGATAAACTCCGGCTCTCAGCTTCTCCCTGAAAATAGAAAGCACTAGCACACACATCTAACACCTCAACTTTTCCAGCTGCATCACAAGGAAATGACTTCTATCTTGCCTGTCTTTTGGCATTTATAATACTCGTCACACCCTACTCTCTTGAGGGGGCAATAAGAATGAAGACAGTTGTTTAGACAAACACAAAGGTTTGAAAGGCACCTAGAATCTCTGACCAGACTGATTGGCAATGTCTACCTTCTATACAGGACCAGTGTGAAAAACCTGGGGGATGTGGTTTTCTTCTCTAATGAGTAGAAGCCAACACGAACAACTAAGGATAATAAGGAAATGAAATTTTTTCGAAATAAAAGAGCAATGTAAACCTCCACAACCAACCCTCATGACATGAAGATATCTGACTTACATGACTGAAAATTTAAAAAAAAAAAAAGGCCACAAAGATGATCACCAAAAGACAGGAGAACAATGCAAGAACAAAGTGAGAATTTCAAAACACACAAAATATAAAAAGTACCAAACAGAAATTATAGAGCTGAAGAATACAATAACTGAACAGAAAAATTCAATAGAGAGGCTCAGTAGCAGGCTAGGTGGAGTGGACTTAAGGATCAGTGAGCTTAAAGACAGGTCATTTGAAATTATCCAATCTGAGGTGCATAAAAAGAATAGAAAGAAAATAAGTGGATCTTTTTCTTAAGGTGTATATATATATATATATATATATATATATATATACACACACACACAAACACATATGTATATATATGACACCATGAAACTGAGCAATGTATGCAATATTATAATATGAGAAGGAGAATAAGGAGAGAAAGAAAAGACAGCTTATGCAAAGAAATAATGGCTGAAGACTTCCCTAACCTAAGGAATAAAATAGAAACCAAGATCCAAGAAGCCCACATCAAATAAAATGAATCCAAAGGGACTCAAGATTTCAAGACACATTATAATCTGACTGTTGAAAGTTAAAGACAGAGGTATTTGAAAGTAGCAAGACAAAAACAATTTATTACCTAAAATAAAACCTCTATAAGACTACTAGTGAATTTTTCTGCAGAAATCTTGCAGGCTGGAAAGGGAGATAAATAATATATTTAAAGTGCTAATGGAAAAAGACTGGTCAGGTGTAGTGGCTAATGCCTGTATTCTCAGCACTTTGGAGGCTGAGGTGGGAGGATCACTTTAGCCCAGGAGTTCAAGACCAGCCTGGGCAATATAGTGAGATGCAGTCTCTACAAAAAACATAATAATAAAAATTATTTGGGCAGAGGCTGAGTTGGGAGGATCATTTCAACCTGGGAGTTGAAGTTGTAGAGAACTATGAGCTCACCACTGTACTCCAGCCTGGGCAACAAGAAGAGAGACCCCATCTAAAAGAAAAAAGAAAAGACTGATCACTAAAAACGCTATACCCAACTGATGTATTATTCACAAATTAAGTGGAGAAAAATGTTTTCTCAGACAAAAAAGGCTGAAAGAAGTTATCATTACTAGATTTGCCATTCAAGAAATACTAAAGAGAATTCTTTGAGTAGAAATGAAAGGATGCTAAATAGCAACACAAGAGCATAAGAAAGTATGAAACTCATTGGCAAAGGTAAATATATCGTCAAAAAATTGTATTATTACTGTAACAGTAACGACTAAATCAATTGTAATCCCCCTACAAAAGTGAAAAGACAAAGGTATTTAAAACAACTATAACTAAATTATGTTAATTAAAACATAAACTAGATAGTTGTAAATTGTGATTTATATAATACATAATGTGGAGGAATATAAGCAAGAGTGGAGAGTCTTGCATGCAAGGAAAATTAAATTATCAGCTTAAAATAGACAGTTATAACTGTAAGATATTTTATGTAGATCCCTTAGGAATGAAAATCCGTATACAAGCTACACAAAAGAAAAATAGAAAGAAATCAAAGCCTGCCAGTACAAACAGACAAATAAATAATGAAACACATACCAAAAAAGACAGTAAGAGAGGAAAAGAGAGATAAAAAAAAGGATAAACAGAACACAGCTAACAAAACAGCAACAGTAAATCCTTCCTTATCAATAATTAAATGTAAATGAAGTAAAATCCCCAATAGAAAGACACAGGGTAGCTAAGTGGCTAAAAATACAAAATTATATTACATGTCTACAAGAAACTCAATTTAGATTCAATGACACACATAGACTAAAAGTAAAGGGATGGAAAAAAAATCCCATGCAAATGGTAACTAAAAGAAAGCAGGAGTGGCTATACTTATAGCAAAGTAGATTTTTAAGCCAAAAACTTTCTCTAGAGAAAAAATCATTACATAATAATAAAAGGATAACTCAACAGGAAGATATAACAATTGTAATTGTAAATAAACATGTTTTCAATACCAGAACACCTAAGTATATAAAGCAAACGTTGGCAGATCTGAAGGAGAAATTGACTACAATACTGCAATACAAAAACAGTAGATTTCAATATCCTATTTTCAATAATAAATAGATTATTGAAAGAGAAAAATCAATAAAACCATGAAACTCTTGGAAGAAAACACAGGGGTAATGCTCCTTGACATTGGCTTGGCAATATTTTTTTGAATATAACACTGAAAGCTCAGGTAACAAAAGCAAAGATAAAGAAGTAGGACTACATTACACTGAAAAGCTTCAGCACAGAAAAGAAAAAAAGAAATCACCAAAATGGAAAGCCAGTCAATGAACTGGGAGAAAATATTTGCAATTCATATTTCCAATTGGGTTAATATCCAAAATATTTAAGAAATATCTACAACTCAATAACATAATAATAACAATCACCTGATTTTAAAATGGGCAAAAGACCTGATAGACATTTTTCCAAAGGAGACATAAAAATGGCCAGCAATTCTTTTGCATTTGCTGAGGAGTGTTTTACTTCCAATTTTGTGGTCAATTTTAGAATAAGTGCCAGGTGGTGCTGAGAAGAATGTATGTTCTGTTGATTTGTGGTGGAGAGTTACTGCAGATGTATATTAGGTCCACCTGGTCCAGAGCTGAGTTCAGGTCCTAAATATCCTTGTTAATTTTCTGTCTTGTTGATCTAATATTGACAGTGGGTGTTAAAGCCTCCCACTACTGTTGTTTGGAGGTCTAAATCTCTTTGTATGTCTCTAAGGACTTGCTTTATGAATCTGGGTGCTCCTGTGTTGGGTGTATATATATATTTAGGATAGTTAGCTCTTCCTGTTGTGTTGATCCCTTTACCATTATGTAATGCCCTTCTTTGTCTTTTCTGATCTTTGTTGGTTTGAAGTCTCTTTTATTAGACACTAGGATTGCAACCCTTGCTTTTTTTGGCTTTCCATTGGCTTGGTAAATCTTCCTCCATCCCTTTATTTTGAGCATATGTGTGTCTTTGAACGTGAGATAGGTCTCCTGAATACAGCACACCAATAGGTCTTGACTCTTTATCCATTTGCCAGTCTGTGTCTTCTAATTGGGGCATTTAGCCCATTTACATTTAAGGTTAATAATGTTATGTGTGAATTTGTGCCTATCATTATGATGTAGCTGGTTATTTTGCCTGTTAGTTGATGCAATTTCTTCATAGTGTCGATGGTCTTTACAATTTGGTATTTTTTGCAGTGAGTGGGACAAGTTTTTTCTTTCCATATTTAGTGCTTCCTTCAGGAGTTCTTGTAAGGCAGGCATGGTGGTGACAAAATCTCTCAGCATTTGCTTGTCTGTTAAGGATTTTATTTCTCCTTTGCTTATGAAGCCTAGTTTGGCTGGATATGAAATTCTGGGTTGAAAATTCTTTTCTTTAAGAATGTTAAATATTGGCCCCCATTCTCTTCTGGATTATAAGGCTTCTTCACAGAGATCTGCTGTTAGTCTGATGACCTTCCCTTTGTGGGTAATGTGACCTTTCTCTCTGACTGCCCTTAACATTTTTTCCTTCATTTCAACCTTGGTGAGTCTGACGGTTATGTGTCTTGGGGTTGTTCTTCTCGAGGATTATCTTTATGGTGTTCTCTGTATTTCCTGAATTTGAACATTGGACTGTCTTACTAGATTAATAATAAATATATAAACATATAAGTATATATATTATAATAAAGTATAAACAACCCCATTAATAAGTACATAAATTGTGGTACATATGAACAATAAAATAATATGCAGCCATAAGAAAAGAACAAACTATTAATACACAATAACATGGGTCAATATGAAATGCTTCATTCTAAGAGAAGGAAGACAAACTCAGATGGCTACAATGAATGATTCCATACTGTATAGCATTATGGTCTGAAAAAGGCAAAGCTGTAGAGAGATTTATCAGATCAGTTATTAATAGGGGCTAAGTATGGAGCGAGAGGAGTGACTGCAAAGGAGAAGAGAACTTTGGGGCTAATGGAAATGTTCTCTATGATAACCACTATATTAGTTTACTGTAATTAAACACCACAGATTGGGTGGCTTCAACAACTGAAATTTGTTTTCTCATGGTTTGGGTTCCTAGAAGTATAAGATCAAGAAGCCAGCAGGGATGGTGTCCTCCAAAGCTTTGCTCTTTGGCTTGCAGATGGCCACCCTTTTGCTACTGCCTCTTTATGTGGTCATTTATCTGCACAAGCCCATTCATGGTATCTCTTTGTGTGTTCAAAATATGGATCTTTTTATAAGGACATGAGTCAGATTGAATTAGGGTCCAGCCATAAGACCTCATTGAACCTTAGTTACCTCTTTACAGACCCTACCTGTGAACAGTCACATTCTGAGGTACTGGTGGTTAGGCCTTCAGCATAAAAATTCTGGTGGACACAATTCACCCCATAACAACTGTAGTGGTAGTTACACAACTACATATATTTGTCTCACATCATCAACTTGTACTCTTCAAGGGTGATTTTTATTGTATACATATTCGATACCAATAACTGATAACTCAATAAAAGTTGTTTTTTTAAAAAAATGGAAAATGGTCGTTCATTCTATTTCTTTTAGTTTTGTGTTGATATAAATTTAACTTGCACATTAATGCAAATTTCTAAGGAAGTCATAAAATGTACTATTAAAGATTTAGGATTTTTCCACAGAAAATAATTTTAAGGAGTTTGGTAACTTTGTATAAATAATGGCATTTGCCTAAGGTCACTATTTTTAAAAATAGAAAATTTTAATGATAAATTGTAACCTGCTTCCATGTGTTCGTATTTACTTTTTTCAAAGTACAGCTTTTGAAAATGCAACCGGTGAAAAATCACCAGAATCCTGTACAACTACATTACATATACCAAGGTCGGCCCATTCATACAGAATGAATATTGTTAAGCTTAAAATATGCCAGTGGTCGTTAACTGATACCATGCTGTAATTGTTCAAATGTTTAGTGATTGCATCACCTCAGAAAAGACTGTATTGAAAGTACAAAAGCAGGTTTCAACTAAAGTTTCTATGAAAGATCTCAAATACCTCTCTTATTCTTCCATTATTATTTACACAATTTTGGTAAATATCTGCTAGGAACATCTGGAAGGACACAAAAGATGACTGTTTCCACGAATGAGCTAGACCAGCTTGCTTGCCAAATATCAGCATCTGTGGGTGAGGAAGACTATTACTTTTATTTATGGAGGTCACACTCTGTGGGATTAACAGTGAACATCTCTATCATAGAATACCACTGTAACAAATAAATAATAATAAAAGAAAAAAAAACACCACTATATGTCTTAGCTTAAATTCATCCTCACAATGTACAAACAGTTTAAGAATGCAAAAATAAGTGCTGTAATTTTCCCACATGGAAATTATTACCGAAAATTAGGATTGTCACTAAAATATAAACCAGCAAATGGCAGGCCTAAATGTCGGTTACGGTGGTAGTGCCAGTACACGTTACTTTAGGATCTACAAATAAAGTGATATAGCTGGCAACTTCTTCAAAATGGATAGCACTTTATGAAGATGAAAAAACCTTTATTTTTTTTCAATCTGACAGATTGGTGGTGGTGGTATCATCTGACAAATGCTTTCACTAAGTAAATACATATGTCCAGATTGAACACTACTGCTGGCAGGAGAGATTTCCAGCAGGCTCGCATAGTCTTACAGCATACTTCTTGGGAAAATACATTCAGTCCTGATCTGTAAAAGGTACAGGAGAAATCTCTGAGACATCCAGCTGTTCACCACTTTGTGGTGCATAGCTGGACTCCGGCCTAAACTCAACAAACTAATCTGCGAGGCAGTTCAGTGTAGGCACACGACTTTGTAATGATCTAATGAGAAAATATGTACTCAAAGCACACTGTATGCATAGTAGATTTGGGGTTAGCCTCACTAAATACTTAAAAAAAATAAAAGCAGCAGGTGCAAAAAAAACTTTTCAATTGTTGAAAATGCACAGAAGTAATTCCCCTTCTTTTCAGCTACATTTGTAATAAATGCTTTTTCCCCATCAAGCATGGACACAGAAAGAGAAATGTCATTGCTTTCTGCAGGACCACCTCATGTCCTAGTCATTCCTAGAAAAGAGAAGTCATATGTCAAGCAAAACATACTATCACCCTGGTGACTGAAAAATTGTAGAAATGATTTTGAAAACAACTGTATGGCATGTGGTCTGGAAAATTCCCACACATTGCACATTAGTTTAGAAAATTCCATATCTTGCCTTTTTATAAAATATTCAAATCTAATAAAAGAAAATGACATGTTTCTAGACATATTCCTTAAAGAAAGGGCTTCTTAAATTTTACATGCCTAAGAAGCACACGGGAATTTGCTTAAAACTGTAGATGCTAATTCAGTAGTTCTAGTGTAGGATCCGAGACTCTGCATATCTAACAAACTCAGATGATGTTGATGCTGCTGGTCTGCAGATACAGTTTGAATAGCAAGGATTTGGAATATTCTACACTGACAGCTGAATGCTGTCGGACCTATAATATATGGGAGCAGTAGAATTCTATTAGTGTTGGTGAGGTTTTGTTAAGAAAATTAATATTTGAAAATATAGCCTATTTATGTGAAAGGTGTGTTCTTGGAGCTGGGAGCTGTGTTAGGGAGCATGAGGACTAAGTTGAATTTCAGAACCCTAGAAGAACAGGCGGTGGAAAGTTGGGCTACGAGTGCCAAGTGGCTACAGTTGGTATCCTGTCCTTTTTTTCAAAATGATCACATACACTTTACTCTTGGTCTCCTTCTGCATTTCTTTACTGATGCTTGACATTCTTTTAGTAGTCCATATATTGGTTTTCTAAGGCTGCCATAGCAAAGTACCAGAGATCAATGGTTAAACAAAGGAAATTTATTTCCACCGCTCTGGAAGCTCAAAGTCCAAGATCAAAGTGTCAGCAAAGTTGGATTATTCTGAGACCTCTTTCCTTGGCTTGTAGATGTCCATCTTTTCCCTGTTTCTTCATATTGTCTCCCTCTGTATGCCTCTATGTCCCAATCTCTTCTTATAACAACACTGGTCCATGAATTAGGGTATACCTTAATGATCTCATTTTAGCTCTATTACCTCTTAAAGACCCTATCTCCAAATACAATTACATTCTGAAATACTGAGACTGAGGACTTAGCATATGAGTCTCGAGAAGGGAGACAGAATTCGGTCTATAACAGTCCATACAATAAAACTGTAAAATTATATCATTGGTATATAATTATATGGAGACACAAATACTTCTTAAAATACTTACACTGAAATTATATGGAGACACACATATTTCTTAAAATACATACCTACCAAACTAATTAACACTAAAACATAGTAAGAAAGTGACTTCAGAGTCTTTGTGGTCCTCTTGGTCTTATTGCCTAAAATGAGAAACTAGAAGGCATGATCTATCTGATATATTAAAAGGTAGGAAATCAGAGGCTTTGGGCGAATCCTCATCCCAAATTTCTGAATCCCAACTCCACATTTAATGGTTTCATAGCAGTTCATAACAATATAAAGACATAGTGTGCTTTTTCCACTGTGTTAATATTTGCATTGCTGCTGCAAAAGCAAAGTGGGTGAAACTGCTGATACCTAAGCACACACGCACAAAAAGCAGAAGCACCAAATGGAATTAGTAGTCATTACACTTTTCCCTGCTATACACTTGCAGTAAGTATGTCAGTTTCACTTAATAATTCAGTTTCCTTAATAATTCAGTAAAGATTGATTTTATTTTATCCCAACTCTTGAGTACATGACTTTCAATCTAAATTACTTTTGCTATAATGCACATGAGGGTTGTCTCCAGGAAGAGCTCTTGTGCTATTATTTGAGTTGCAAGCTGAACTAGCTGCTTTTTGCATGGAGGACTAAGTTTACTTGAAGGAACCATGAACATACAAACTGTGGTAATTCAGACTTGGGCATTTGATAGACATTGTCTCAAAAACGAACACAGTGTGCCTGACACTTCAAGGAAACAACTGACAGCACTTATTGGCAAGTATAAAATTTGAGATTTTAAGCAAAGCCAGAATATTGGAAAACTTATATCTGTAACTATAATCTTGACAGCTTCTCAATACAAACTTTTCTAATGAGATTAACTAATGTTTCTATTTTAAAATGTATAATAAAATGTTTCAACATTTTGAAAGTCTGCATGATTCAGTGGACCAACATTTTCCAAATGAAGAATGAATGATGTTACAAAATAAGGCATAGCAGAATATGCAAAGATAGCCTAATGATTCTGATGTGACAGGGTAAAAAAGTTCATTCATATTATTTCAGTTTTCTCATTGCAACTAACTGTTACTCGTAGAGTTTTGATGTGGTGTGAAAAAGAAAATCCAAAATTGCTGTAAAAAGCTATTAAAATACACCTTCTTTGTTCAACTATGTACTTGTCTTTGTAACACTGGAATAATTTTGTTTACTTCAATCAAAACAACACATCACAACAGACTGAATGCAGAAGCAGACATTTGAATTCAGTTGTCTTCTATTAAACTAGAAATTAAGGAAACTTAAAAATATATAAAATAGTTCCACTCTGTTCATTGTGTTTTTGCTTTCCAAAATAGTTATTTCATAAAAATACTTATTTTTACATTAATATGTAATGTTCACAATATTAAGACATGGTGCACTAAAATTATTGCTACTTTTAAATGAGTTTAAAAAATTTCATTTTTCAAAATTAATTTTAATACAATGAATATCAATGACTAGATCCCACATCAACCAAACTGTCTGTCATCTTCAATAATTTTTAAGTAAAAGGGTCATGAAACCAAAAACTCTGAGAACCAATGCTCCAGGAAATGGACACTCTGTTACTGTGACTGGAGATTTCGCATGAATCCCTGTGTGCCCATTTATTCTTAGTACGCAAGGTAGACCAAGCATAAACTTCAAAAAGCCCCTTTCATCTTTATCCTCAGAAAGCATAATAGAGCTTGGCCCTTTCTTTTATCCAAAATTAACCCAGACATACTTGTCTTTGCAGAGGTGGCAAGTGGCTCAAAGAGGAAAGCCAATCAGTCTGTCTTATTCCTACAATTAGAGAATGAAAACTTCCATTACATATTTTATGCTTCTTCCTGAAATTATAATGCAGAACTATTCCTGAGGAAGTCTTCATTCTTCCTACCTGGGGCTTTTCAGACTCTGAGAGCAGGTGTTTCTTCAGAGGCAAGCTAAAGATGCAGCCCTATGATATGAATTTAAAAGATTGTAAAGAAAGAGAGCTGTCCTCATCTAGGTTTACCTTCACTGATGTCATCATCATCGTCACCATACTTATCATCGTCTTCATCACCTATAATATTCACATATACATACCCATAGTTACTAAGTCCTGAACATAACATGCTAGGTGTCATCCTACGTGTTTTTTTAAGAATTACCTCAGGAAATCTTCACCACAATCCCAGGAAGCAGGCATTTTGCTATTTCCACTTTACAGATGGGAAGCCAAAATTGATAGATTAAGTAAATTAGAACAAGGCACCAGCTAATAAGGAGAGTGATCTGGGGTTTAATTAAACCCAGAAAGTCGTTCTCCAGAGTCTTAACACTCAACAGAAAAGCTCCACTCCTTCCCATGAAGTTTATGTAAAGGGGGATTAATGAACATGCCATTCTGTGAGGCCTCACTTGCCATTTTGCTTTTATCAGTCTCATTTCCCTAAATGATGGGGTAGGAAAAGGAGTTGTGTTCAAAATCAATGTTTTACAACTTTGAGAAGTTATTCTGGGAGACTTCTTGTTAAGTTACAATAGAAAGAGCTTTATTTTGCATAATTTTATGAAGTTCTGTTTGTTTATTGTGTCTTGTTTTTTTGCTTATGTACTATCATTATGAGACCTGCTGTCTCATGTGGCTTTCAATTGCTGATAAAGTCATACAAGTTTGCCTAACGAAACAAAATGTTTCCCTCAACCTTAAATTTAGTAAGTCTTTGTCATGTGGAATCTTACGTAAGATATTCTAAGTCACATAATGGACTGTATCTTCAACTACCATTCTCAAGTAAAAAAAAGAAACATTTCTGAGGTGGACATGTCTTATACTGACTCTCTATAAAAGCTTTCAGCATAACATTAAATCATATATCCGTGAAAATATTTCTGAAAGAAACTAAGCTAATATCACTCAGATGTGTTATTCTGGCTGACCTGACTTGATATAGAGACTCAACTAAGAGAACTTAGAGAAATGAATAGTTAATATATTTTTAGCCTCCATTATTATATCTCAACAGAGCTGATGGCAAGTGTTGGCTTACAGTCAACTCTTGATTAGACTTCCTGACACAGCCTGAAGAAGCAATATTATGTTTTGTTTATTAGAAAGAAATCCTAATGCTTTAGATGCCAAGCATTCAGGCAGCTGGCAAATCTGTTTTAAAAGTGTAGAAGCCTGTCATGTTCTCAGCAAGAGAAATATTGTAAACTACATGTAGGTGAGTCCCAGGCAGATAGAGAATTTAATCTCATTTTTTTTTCTTTATAGGAATAGACACAGATTTATCTAAATTCCCCTTATGGACAAGCAAAAGTCCTAGGAACTACGACTGAGTTTGGGTGAGACTGGCTCAGGTTTCCAGGCCCATGAAGTTGAAGAAATTAACTGTTATCTCTGATGAACCTGCTCAGACAACATTCGATCAAGATCTGAAAGAAATATTCAGTTGAGACTACAACCACTACCATGGTTTTGTGGTTTTATTTTTCTCTGATAAATGTGTAAGAGAAAAATTTGAAATAGAAGTTCATTATGCTAGGTTAAATTAAGGATTATAAGATTAAAATACCATTCATTTGAACTTACTTTATACTTTTATATACTTTTTGTATTATAAACAATTTCTGTATTTATCTATTCATAGTGTATTAACAGTTAATAGTGAATTATATGTATATGGACATTGTGGAAGATAATAGGTCAAAGATCAGTCAAAATTCATTGAGAAACATGTTAGTACTGCACATTGACAAAATAATCATGAAAAAACGGCTTTTTAAATTCTGGGAAGGTAAAAGAATTCTCATTAATGTAAAATACACTAAACTTTGAGTCTATCCTAAGGAAAATATGTCTGAATTTTTTATTACAATAACATACATATGGTCCAACCACTCAGTGCTGAGATTGAGATATTCTTTTGAAAAACAACTTTTCTAAGCTCTTTTTCAGCTTTAAATTTTAAAATCAATGAAGTTACTGGATCTATCTTAAAGAAAATCCTGGAAGTTAGAAAATGTAAATGAGTACATCATAAAACTGTAAAACCTAGAGAAATAATATGCTTAGTCATCATTAGATGATGTCAATCAATCATTCATATTACAGAAGTAATTCCACGAGAAACAATATTCCCTACCCTATCTTCATTATTAGATTGGGCCTGACTGCTTAGCCCAGGCCTCCTACTGATTTAATTCATTTTTTAAATAAATGGTTTATTTCATAAAATAATTTAAAACTAATACATTTATGTGTGATTTCATCTGAATTCTATTTGAGTTGTCATCTCTCTAACTTTGCCAATTATTTTAATAGTTTATCTTATTTATGTTTTTTCAACTTCCTGGAAGCCTTGTTCAAAAAACAGGGTTGGAAAATGTGGTTTAAGGGCAGAGTAGTTAAAATTTATTTAAGCCTTCCCATCAACAGTTCTTTCTAAAAGACAAGTGAGAGGATTTGTCATAATTCTTTGGTCTCAGAACATTACCTGCAAAACTAAAGCAACTGTTTCTCTATTTTAACCTTCTGTCCATCAACAACAGTATGAAGGACAAGATAAGAATATAAGGACTGTGATCATTTTCAACTCTGATGATAATACCCAATTCTGGAATTGGGCCAAACAACTAAAAAAGGATGATTATTATTAAGAAATAATGTTGGGCTTTTAGTTGGAGGTAATCTTTTAGATTTATTCCTTAGACCATGTGTAGGAGAGATAAAATTTTCAGCATGTATTAATAATTTATCACTTGACTCCCAATGCCTACTCAACAATGCCACCTTCCTCACCTCAGTGCTCCAATTTCATCTGGGTTCCCACCTTCTTCCTTGCAACCATGTGCTCAAAACAGGTAACTATCCCCAGCCCTAATCCCCACTCCTGTCCTCACGAGGAAGTCAAAAACTTTAATGACATGAACTCTATTATAATTTATCTTGTAGCTTAAAAAACCCTCAAAATGAAAATACATCATGGAAAATCTCTAAAAGAATACATAAATGAAATCAATATAATGAGCAGTGATCCTCCATTCTTTCACTATCACTAAGCCTTTAAGCTACCTCCCTCCCTTGATGTATCTGTGTGAATCACCAAGGGACAAATTCTCTGCTTAACCCTGTAATAATTCTGGGGCCATGTAAGAGATTGAGTCACTTAATGTATTTCTTGAAGATATTTCATTTAAAATATTTTAAATTAGTTTTAGCTAATTTAAAGAGCTTCTGGCTCTTTTATTTCTAATCAGTATTATTTACAGAAACTAACCAAACGACTGCTGAAGCCTTTGGGAGCCCTCATTCTTACGAGGGCAAGGCTTTGTGGCTGCTTCCGCATGAAGGCAAGAGACTGGCAACTCAGCTGACAAACTCCCCTTTACAACACAGCAGAAAGAAAAAAAAATCTGCTTAAGTGAAAACATGATGGCAAATACCATTCATTTTGAGAAAACCCCTTGAGTCACACTGGGTCTTTCAGATGAGAAATATGAGAGTCCCTAGGCAGCTAGATTTGTAATTCCCTGTATAATAAAGGGAGGGCAACACAAGAGAGGAAGTGTAGGGTGAGGAGAGGGGAGAGAGAGGGAGGAAAAAAAAAAGATGATCTGCAGTCTTCTTACTATCAAACCCTTCCAGGGCAGCAGTAGCTCAGTACGTGAGAAAACATTCAGAGATACAGAATATATATGGTCTCATATGTGCTGTGATTTCAGTAAAAACACAAGAAAAAGAAAGAGCAGCAGCAATAGCACCATGGCCTCTACTATTGAAGCCAAAAGTCTAACATTTTAAGGACTGAATTCTAAGCAATTTTAAACAGAAAGCATAAGTGCATTACAGTGAACATATCAACTTGGATCAAACCACTATGAATAACGTGAGATAACAGTAACAACACTGATTAAAGATACAAAAAGAAGATGACCAAAGAATATATAAGAGGTTCCAAAGCTGACAGAAACCCTAGCAGATTCACTAAGTGATTGGGAAGTGATTTTGTGCAGAAAGCAGTGTGATGTAGTGAATTGAGCATGAATTTGCTACGGAGAGATCTAGGTTGAAAATCTGACTCTAGTAAACCAGTGATGTGAGCTTTGGCAAATTTCTTTTCCCCCTCTTAAACCTCAGTTTCTCTATGTATAAAAGCTCATGTATTACATCTGACCTTTATAAAGTTCCTGGAACATATTAGGAACTTACTTCATCATTAAATATTGGCACTAATATTCAGATATATTCAGATACCCTTTGTTTTTTACAAATCTATATTGATCATTTGATTCATACATTTATGCCTGTATTAACCCCTGTTTTATAAAATTGATTATAGTATATATTAGTCAGTTTTCACATTGCTATAAAAACAATACCTAAGACTGGATAATTTATAAAGACGAAGAAGTTTAATCGGCACGTTTCTGCCTGCTGTACGGGAAGCATGACAGCTTCTGGTGGGGAGTTCAGGAAACTTTCAATCATGGCAGAAGGGGAAGCAGGCACATCTTACATGCCCAGAGCAGTAGGAAGAGAATGAAATGGAGGTGCCACACACTTTTAAACAGCCAGATCTCATAAGAACTCACTGTCACAAAAACAGCACTAACAGGTAAATCTGCCCCCATGATCCAATCACCGCCCACCAGGCCCCACCTCCAACATTGTGGATTACAATTCAACATGAGATTTGGGTGAGGACACAGATCCAAATCATATCACAGGATTTATTGACTAATCCTTTGTTGTCATTATATAATCCTGAGATTAAAAAACAACTTCAGAGGCCAGGTGCAGTGGCTCACGCCTGTAATCCCAGCCCTTTGGGAGACTGAGGCGGGCAGATCACAAGGTCAGGAGTTCGAGACCAGTCTGGCCAACATGGTGAAACCCCATCTCTGCTAAAAATCCAAAACATTAGCCAGGTCCGGTGGTGTGTGCCTGTAATCCCAGCTACTTGGGAGACTGAGGCAAGAGAATCGTGTGAACCCGGGAGGCAGAGGTTGCAGTGAGCCGAGATCATGCCATTGCACTCCAGCCTGGGTGACAAGAGTGAAACTCTGTCTCAAAAAAACAAACAAACAACAATAACAACAAAAAATCAGCTCTTGCTAAGGAGAAGTATTCAGTTGTGTTGGATTAAACCACCATATCTATACCCTAGCGTCCAAATTGGGTAGACACATCCCTTATATTTCATTTCATTTCACCACAGTGATAAGAAATAAAAACTTGAAGCATTTTGTATGTTTCTGACATACAATAAATCTTAATGAATTATGTCATCTTTATGCCACAAAAGTTCCATGAACAACAAATGTGTTGAAATAGACCACAACATAATATCAAAATATTTTCTGTTTTGAAATCTGTTCTTATATAGGTTTTCACTGTGTATCTCTTTAGCACAGCTTTTACTGGCATCAGTTATCTAAAAACAAGCTCTGGCATACTTTTTATCATGTAGACATGTGCACTAAAAGCTTAGAACATTAGCTGCAGAGTTAGAACTGAAATAAAGTGATACTAAGCCAGAATATTTCAAATAAAAATTGTTACAGTTGTGTGTGCATATCTCAATGCAACTCACCCTCTGGTATCCTACACAAGGTCTCCACCCTGCCTGCCAATATTCAATTTATTAGATTTGACTGAATGAAATACTTTGATTTGCATTAAACAGTTTTTGTTTGTTTTTTTTGGCTTGAGATTCTGTGATCACTGAAAAATGCTAATGTCATGTACACCAGCCAAACAGTTTTGCTCATAAATATTGGATATACTACTATTTTGCATGTTTTATACATCTTTTGAATTTTAACATTTAAATGAGCACAATATTATTTACTTGCATTACTCATTAAACTAGAAATAGAAATGTAAAAGTGATGATATGATGATTGTGATCTTTTTGATATTAACTATCAATATTAAGTGAGAGTAAAAAAGAAAAATATTTCTCGTTGTGATAGGAGCAGGAAAACAGGTCTTGAGAACAGAACAAATTACCTGATTACATTCAGTGTACCAAAAGTTTCCATGAGTTATTTTGCTAAGAATAATATCATTTATCTTCCACTTAAAATTATCGTCTTCAGTGATTTTTTTTTTTTCGGTGTTTAAAAAATCTTTACTTTTGGTCAACAGCTTGGCCTTACTACTTATATTATCTCTGACTCAGTCATAGAATAGCAAGTTTAAAACAAATGCTTTGTGATACTCTAAAGTACTTATGTGAAGCTCCATATATTTCTTTTATTAAAAAATTTTACTGATTCCATATATTTCAAGTATTTTATAATATTTTACATTTCCTATCATCACTCCAACCTACAGCTTAAACTGTAAAACAAAAGCCAACTAAAAGATATGGTTTTTTGTTTCTGTTTGTTTGTTTGTTTGTTTGTTTGTTTTTAGAGATGGAGTCTCGCTCTGTTGCCCAGGCTGGAGTGCAGTGGCACGATCTCAGCTCACTGCAACCTCCGCCTCACAGGTTCAAGCAATTCTCCTGCCTCAGCCTCCAAGTAGCTGGAATTACAAAAAGAATGTTTTGCACATCTCTCACATTAAACCATTAAACCAAAATCTGGAAATTACTAAGTTTGGTGAGGAAGGCATGACAAAAGCTAATATGGGCAGAAAGCCAGGCCTCCTGCAACAAACAGCCAAGTTATAAATGCAAAGAAAACGTTCTTGAAGAACATTAAAAGTGCTACTTCAATGTACACACAAATGATAAGAAAGCCTAACAGCCTTATTGCTGATATGAAGAACGTCTTAGTGGTTTGGATAGAAGATCAAACCAGCCACATTATTTCCGTAAGCCAAAGCCTAATTCAGAGGAAGGCCCTAATTCTCTTTAATTCTGTGAAGGCCAAAAGAGGTGAGGAATCTGCAGAAGTTTGAAGCTAACAGAGGTTAGTTCATGAGATTAAAGGAAAGAGGCCGTCTCCAGAACACAGAAGTGCAAGGCAAAGCAGCAAGTGCTAATATAGAAGCTGCAGCAAGTTATCCAGGTCTAGTTAAAATAATTGTGACTACACTAAACAATAGATTTTCAGTGTAGATGAAACCGTCTTCTCTTGGAAGAAGATACCACCTAGGACTTTCGGGGTTAAAGAAGAGAAGTCAATGCCTGGCTTCAAAGATTCAAAGGACAGGCTAACTCTCTTGCCAGGGGCTAATGCAACTGGTGATCTTAAGGTGAAGTCAGTGTTCATTTATCATTCTGAAAATCCTAAGAGCCTTATGAATTATGCTAAATCTACCTTGCCTGTACTTTATAAATTAAGACCTGAGGCCGGGCGCGGTGGCTCAAGCCTGTAATCCCAGCACTTTGGGAGGCCGAGGCGGGCGGATCACGAGGTCAGGAGATCGAGACCATCCTGGCTGACACGGTGAAACCCCGTCTCTACTAAAAAAATACAAAAAAAAAATAAATAAAATAAAATAAAATAAAATAAAATAAATTAAGACCTGGATTACAACAAAACTTTTTACAGCATGGTTTACAGAATATTTTAAGCCCATTGTTGAGACCTGCTGCTCAGAAAACAAAATTTCCTTTCAAAATATTACTCCCCATTGACAATGCACCTAGTAATCCAAGAGCTCTAATGCAGATATATAAGGAGATGAATGTTGTTTTCATGCCTGCCAACACTGGACCAAGAAGTAATTTCAACTTTCAAGTTTTATTATTTAAGAAGTAATAGTTCATATAAACGCCATGGATGGTGATTCCTCTAATGGATTTTGGCAAAGTAAATTGAAAACCTTTTAGAGATAATTCACTATTTTAGACACCATCAAGGACATTGGTGATTCATGGGAGTAAATCAAAACATCAACATTAACAGGAGTTTATAAGAAGTTCATTCCAGCCCTTATGGAAGACCTGACTGGTTCAAGACTGCAGTGGAAGAAGGAACTGCAGATGTGGTAGAAACAGCAAGAGCTAGAATTAGAAGTGGAGCCTGAAGGTGTGATGGAATTGCTGCAATCTCATGATAAAATTTGAACAGAAGAGGAGTTGTTTTTTACGGATGAGCCAAAAAAGTGGTTTCTAGAGATGGAATCTATTCCTGATGTTCCTGATGAAGATGCTGTGAACATTGTTGAAATTATAACAAAGCCTTTAGAATATTACATGAACTTAGTTGACAAAGCAGCAGCACAGTTTGTGAGGTTTCACTCCAATTTTGGAAAAAAGTTCTATTGTGAGTAAAAGGCTATCAACAACATCACATTCTAAGGCTAATCTTTCATGAAAGAGTCAGTCAAAGTGGCAAACTTCCCTGGTGTCTTATTTTAAGAAACTGCCACAATCACCCCAACCTTCAGCAAAGCAACCGCCTCCCTGATCTGTCAGGAATCACTAACATCTAGGCAAGACTCTGCACCAGCAAAAAAACGACAACTAGCTGAGGGCTCAGATGACTGTTAGCATTTTTCAGCAATAAAGTACTTTTAAATTAGGGTCTGTACATTGTTTTTAGACATGCTTTTGCACCCTTAATAGACTATAGTACAATATAAACATAACTTTGTATGCACTGGGAAACAAACAAACAAACAAAAAAGTTGTGTTACTCACTTTATTGCAATATTTGCTTTATTGCAGTGGTCTGGAACCAAATCTGCAATATCTCCAAGGTATACTTGTAATAAGACACAAATTTCACAAATGCAGCTCATGTTTACAATCTGACTGTAACAAATGTTGTATAGATACATAAATACATAAAGAGGCAGTAATTTTACCCATTTACCCTATTTTCCCAAAATATGCACACTGATTTAGGATGCACACATTTTCTTGTGATTTCTGGCTCACCATGTAGTCAAAGCACAGCAGAGCAATAATGGCTTCAGCCATTCCCAGAGGGAAACCAAGAAAGGTCCAAATGGTCACTCAGACAAACTGACTCAGAAAATGAGACCTTTGGGCACCACATGGGCTACACCACCAGCAACAAAATGAATCATTGTAATAGAGTCAGCCACCTCAGTTTACATGGCAAACAGTGTGTTCGGGCTTGTTTTCAAATAACTTTTGGCATTCAGTTCTTTGAAATTCCCAGGAGAGCTCAGGAGGGCACATGCATTTAACCACTGAGTATTTATTGCAAAGCTGCATAGTGAAGTGGACAAGAATAAGAAGGGAGTGTAGCCACATATAATCTTTGACTCTGGCACTTACCGTGTACCCATTGGCAACTTTTTATACTTCTTTGAACCTCTGTTTCTTTCAGTGTGAATTGAAAAAAAAAACAAAACAAAACACTATTTAATGAGAATTTTCTGATGATTAAATAAGAAAACATATGTACCACACAACCACTAGCAACTATAGTGTTTACAATTATAATGCCATTAAAGATATATACATTAGTATAAGACATGTACATAAATTTTAACTTGCTTGGGCACAACTAAACTTTAATATTAAACTTAAACTTAAGATTTTATGTTTAGTTGTTCCCAAGCAACTTAATTTATTGGGAGCACTAGACTTAAAATCTTAAAATATTCATCCACTCATTCATTGCATTGATGTTTTTCCTACACTCTCCTCATCAAAGAGTATATTAAATGCTGATGTAGCTGGGCGTGGTGGCTCATGCCTGTAATCCCAGCACTTTGAGAGGCCAAGGTAGGTGGATCACTTGAGGTTAGGAATTCAAGACCAGCCTGGCCAACATGGTGATACCCCATCTCTATTGAAAATACAAAAATTAGCCAGGTGTGGTAGCACATGCCTGTAAATCCCAGCTACTTAGGAGGCTGAGGCACAAGAATCGCTTGAACCTGAGAGGCAGAGGTTGCAGTGAGCTGAGATAGCGCCACTGCACTCCAGCCTGGGCAGCAGAGTGAGACTCCATCGAAAAAAAAAAAAAAATGCCAGGCACAGTGGCTCACGTCAGTAATCCAAGCACTTTGGGAGGCCGAGGCGGGTGGATCACGAGGTCAGGAGATCAAGACCAGTCTGGCTAACATGGTGAAACCCTGTCTCTACTAAAAATACAAAAAGTTAGCCGAGTGTGGTGGTGTGCACCTGTAATCCCAGCTACCCAGGAGGCTGATAGGAGAATCGCGTGAACTCGGGAGGCGGGGGTTACAGTGAGCTGAGATTGTGCCATTGCACTCCAGCCTGGGCGAAAGAGTGAAAGTACATCTCAAAAAAAACCTTGTAATAATAATACAAGGTGAAACACTTCACTAGAAAATCAGTTTTAAAGTCAAAACTTGAATCTTAGATGTGTTGCTTACTGATTTGGGACAACTGTTTAAACGTTCTAAGCTTTAGTTTCTTAGATTTTAGAATAGAGATACTAATGGGGATATTTTGAGGATTTAATATGTTTATTTAGCACATGGTAAAGATTAATTTAGTATTTTAGAATAGGTGATATATAGAAGAGGAGGGAGATATTAAATGTGTGGCACAAATTGTCAGATTTAAGAGAAACAGGAGACATGATGGCTAGAATTATTAAAGAAAATAAAATTTAGAAAAAATAAAATTAAAATATAATTCTATTATTGAACTTTAAAACAAAAATAGAATTTGATGCAAGCAAATGCATGGCTAAACTATAGAAATAAATCTGAATCAGATGGCACACCATCTTAAATGCCCCATTGAGGAGTTTGAATTCAAAGAGAAATTATTGAAATATATAACAATTGGGAATAACATGATTAATTCAGTGTTTTACATGTTAGGGGTTACATAAATTATTTATGTGAAGGGATTTTATAATGTATATAAGGTGGATGGAAAAAGGAAGAAACTGACAGGAAGAATAATTAGGAAACCATAACCATTGGCACTATCATAAGATGATAAGCATCAGACAAAGTTGAAAGCAGTGAGATCTGAGATGCATTTCAAAGGATCAATCCAATGGTCTTGTTTGAGTGATTGCTTGCTTGTTTTGCAAAAGAACTGATACTCATGCTACCAGTTTTGTTCTTTTTGTTCAAGATTGCTTTCGCAATTCAGAGTCCTTGGTGCTTCCATAGGAATTTTAGGATTGGTTTCTTCTGTTTCTATGAAAAAATTTCATTTGTATTTTGATAAAGACTGCATTGAAGCTGTAGATTTTTGGGGGGCCATTGAGAAGAATGTGTGTATTCTAGAGCTATTGGAAGGAATGTTCTGAAGATGTCTGTACCTGGTTTTAAAATATACTGCAAAACATAGCAACAAAAACAGCACAGTAGTAGCATAAAAACAAAAACAAAACAGATACATAGTCAAATGAAACAGAATATAAACCCCGGAAATTAACACATACATCTGCAGCCAACTTGTTTTTGACAAACATACCAAGGACATACACTGAACAAAGGACATCCTTTTCAATAAATGGTACTGAGAAAACTGTATATCCACATACAGAAGAATAAAACTAGACACCTATTCCTCAATATATACAAAAATTATCTCAAGATGGATTAAAAACTTAAATGTAAGACCGAAAACTATGAAACTGCCTGTAGAAAACATAGAGAAAGAGTTTGATGACATTGGTTTAGGCAAGGATTTTTTTGGATAAAACGTCAAAAGCATGGGCAATAGAACCAAATATAGATAAATGGGATTTCATCAAGCCAACAAGCTTCTGCACAGCAAAGGAGACAATCAATAGAGCAAAGAGACAACCTACGTAATGGGAGAATATATTTGTGAACTATACATCTAATAAGGGATTAGTATCCAAAATATATAAAGGGCTCAAACAACTCAACAAAAAGCACAAATAACCCGCTTTTTCAAAAGGTAAAAGACCTGAAGATACATTTCTCAAAAGAGGACATACAAATGGCAAATAAATATATGCAAGAATGCTCAGAATCTCTAATCATCACAGAAATGCAAATCAAAACTACAGTGAGGTATCACCTCCCTTGAGTCAGAATGGCTACTATCAAAGAAATCAGAAGATAAATGTTGTTGAGGATTTGGAAAAACAGAAACTCTTTTACACTGCTTTAGGGAATGTAAATTAGTACAACCATGATAGAAAACAGTACGAAAGTTTCTCAAAAAACTAAAAATAGAGATACCACATGATCCAATCAATTCACTACCAGATATTTAACAAAAGGAAATGAAACCAGTATGTCAAAGAAATACCTGCTCTCCTATGTTTATTTCAGTACTATTCACAATAGCCATGATATGGAATCAACCCAAATGTCCATCAACAGATAAACTGATAAAGAAAATGTGGTATATCTATACAAGGTAA
The DNA here is from genome assembly GCF_049350105.2 of Macaca mulatta. Lineage (NCBI taxonomy): Eukaryota > Metazoa > Chordata > Mammalia > Primates > Cercopithecidae > Macaca > Macaca mulatta. The sequence continues at coordinate 178,316,024 of NC_133407.1, read as the reverse complement.
TATTGTTCAGTCATTAAAAAGAATGAAATCCTGTAATTTGCTGCAACATGGATTAACCTCGAGGACATTATATTAAGTGAAATAGTGCAGGCACAGAAAGACAAATACTGCATGATCTCATTCAATCTGAAAAATAGCTCTTATGAAAGCAGAAAGTAGAGTAGTAGTAGAGTAGAGGATGGAGAGGGTAGGTGGTGAGAGACTGGTCAACAGATTTAAAGCTGCAGTTAGGAAGAATAAATTGTGGTGGTCTATTGCATAGGAGGATGACTGGAGATAATAATGATGCATTGTGTGTTTTAAAATAACTAGAAGAGAGGTTTTTTTAATGTTCTTATCATGAAGAAATGATGTTTAAGGTGATAGATATGCTAATTATCCTGAACTGATCATTACACAATTTATACATGTATCAAAACATTACATTCTACCCCATAAACATGCACAATTATTAAGTGTCAACTATGAATATAAATACATAAGATGTATATTGAAGCAGAATAGAAGAGTTTTCAAGAGCTGAGAATCTAACTGTAGGCAGATGAAAATGGCAAAAATGAAGATTATCATAGTGACAATTATGTTGATAATGTTAGTTTTAATCTAGCTTATTCTGATGCAATGCTATAAGACATTCAAGTGGAACTGGCCAGTAGGGTAAAAATTTAGGACTAGTATGAATTTGAGATACTACTTAAACATGTATGAGCATTTGTTTAAAGAAAGATTACCACTAAAAACTGAACTAACAGCAAATTTTAGGTTCATAGGGAGGTTGGAACAGAGGGAGCTAGGAAAGAAAACTAAAAAAAAGAGAAAGGAGGGAAGAGAAGGGGGAGGGAAAGGGAAAGAAAAGGGGAAAGGAAGAGAGGGAGGAAGGGAGTGAGGAAAGAAGGGAGTGAGGGAAGGAGGGGCTTTTTCAAAAATGGACAAAAACAAAGAAGAAAGATATCTACAACTTGAGTCTTTGTTAATACCACTAGCTAGAAAATAAAGAATCAATGGTAAGGGACTGTGAAAGGGCCACTGAATTGGCTCTAACGAAGCTGTAGAAATAGAGCAAGAAAAGATCAGTGATACTGAAGTTAAAGGAGCAGTTTCCATATGAAACTACGGTTTAAAGAGATTCACAGAAGTTAAACACAAAGAATACAGAGGAAATGTTTTGTGATTTGGCAAGAAGGAAACCACAACCAGTTACAGTACACTGGTGAAGACTGAAGTCAGATTTAAGAAAATTAAGATAGGAACAGATAATAAGGAGTATGTTTCTGAGAGAAGTGATCTTTGTAGAGAAGCTTTCTAGCAAATCTTCCATGAAAGCTTATAACTGAAATTTGGCTCACCATTCAGACTATTCCTTATGCATGGATAATTTACATACCACTGTTCTTTCAAACATGCAACCGTTTTATTTCCTGCATCAATCCTTAAAATCCATACACAAGTTCCTAATACCAAATACAGCTTTCATGGGGCTGTGGATAGTGGAGAAGATATTAACTGAAGTTGGTTTACTGTGGTTTACCATCCGCAGGTTACTAATCAGCCATGACTGCCTTTCAAGCATCTTTCTCTGAGCTGTTTTTACCTCCAACTAAATGATGCAGCCTCTAATACCTTCAAGGTTAAGAATGTAAGGCAGACGATTATATTTTCTTTTTTGGGGATGAAAAAGCTGTACCATTGTTCAATATGGCAAAATTTGGTAGGAAATAATATTTGAAACAAATTAGACTATCTTCATGAAGGAGAAAAGTATTCTATCAATGACTCAGTTTTCAAATTTTAGTTGCTTTCAGAGATTTTGTTCATCATTGAAAAAGACATCTTTTAATTTTTCATTTTTTCTTTTTTCCCTCCTTTGGGGAGCTAACTTTTCTCTATTTCTGTCATATAGAATTAATTAAGCATTGACTTCCCTGGCCCCAGTGATTGATCACGGTGATATGACCTGACACAGTGACCGGTCCAACGTTAAGACTGTGAGCTCACTGGACCAGATGAATTATTTTGGGAGGCAGATAAGGATACGACGTGTGAGAGAAAGAATTAGACTTTTTCTTCTTAACTGAATGAACTGTGGGAACCATGTCAGTTTTCTCACCATGAAAAAGGGGAAATTCTGTTCTGTAGTGTGACCAAAAAAAATCTTTAACAAAGTAGGGATATATAACAATCTCTGAGAGTCTTTATTTCAAAAGTCATCTTCTGGTCTACCAAGACTATGTACGTGAAATCGCTGATTTGACATACTTTTTCTTTCTTCTGTAATACTTAGGCCAGTTTGTCTTTTCAGAGATAGTAGGTCCTTTAGCTTCACCAGTCATGCCAAATCTGATATCTATTGCTTCTGTGAGCTCCATGATCCAGACTTTCCACTTCCAAGCCAGTCCAAGCAGAATGTAGGGATCTCTTATCTTCAGTGCTTGATTTATTCCAGTTTTTAAGTTTAGAAACTACAGAAAGGTTCCAAAATACTGTCCAAGATAGTATTTGTCAGGATCCTACACCTGAGTAAGTACAAAGCTACTTCTAAGATTACTCCCTTAGGATAACCCATTAATTTCTTTTTCTATAAATTGCTTAATGATTTAGTGTTAATGGTTTCTCAAAAATTGATCTTTTAAAAGGAGTTTTTTGAAGCCATGGTAAAGTAATTGGAATTGAAATGAAAATAATTGTGAAATATTTCTGCTGTCTAAAAGTTTTTTAAGAATCCCTGCAATTATTAGACTGACGGTAAAAAGCAAGGATGGCATTTCATTTCCAAGTTATCACTAATTTTCCCGGTGAATTGTGTGTATGTACTAATTGTCTATACAAGAAGGATACAACTTCATTAATGGTATAATATGCTATCTTTAAATTGTTTTACTGTAAATTATAGTATCAGGACATTTGAAATAAATCATAGCAATAAAAGAAAAAATATTCTCCCTAAATTATTCTTAAAATGAAGAAGATTATAGAAATCATTACAATTAATTAATGTCATTTTCTAAAAACTTTAAATCACTAAAAATAATGACAAACATGTAATAGTCACAATGAAATATATTCTGAGTATTTCCCTTAATGTTTGCAATTAATATAATTTTCATGCCGATGAATATATATATTCATTATTTATTACATTATGAGTATCATATATGCCCTTATTTTATATTACACTACACATAGATGTATTGAAAATGAGAAATTCTATAGAAACATACATTTTCACCAAGTAGTACTATTTTTAATAAATGTCTAAGTCTGTAAAAATGGAATATATTTCTGTAAAAAAAAAAATGAAGCTTTACTTATCCAATAATTGAACTAGAATCATATATTTTAAAAAGCAAATGAATTGGAGATTATTTAAAGGTTTGTTTTGTGCCAATTCTTGTGAATATGAACGTAAAAACATGGATGATATGTGAGTAGATTTAACTTTACTAATTCATTTTGATTAATCAGGGCTGACTATCAACAATGCATAAAAAATCTTAATCACACAAGAAAATACATTGGTAATATCCATCCGTTGTCTTCTTACAGTAAACAGTAGTTTATAACACAAAATAACTCATCAAAAGAAAATTAGGAAACATGAAACACACCCAGGAGATTCACGTAAGCAACATCTCTTGCACATTCTTGTCTTAGATTTTGTTGAGTCATTCTGTCTATAACAGAGCAAATACCATTACTGCTACTTTCATTCCCTTATCTATTTTTTAACTTTGTCACATGTGGGGGATTTATACTTAGTTTCTTATTTTAATGCCTTAATATATTTATGCTTCATAAGACCAAAGTGGTAGGCCAATTTAAGATCAATTGTTTTACTATCGTTCCTTCCAGTACCTCAACTTTCACTTTATTGCCTTGAAAAATAAAATACATAGAAAAGAAAATGTTTCTTTCTTTCTGGGTTCTGCTACATAATCAACTACCACAATTTTGCAAGTGTATTCACTGGTCTTCAAACACATATGCCTCAGAGGGGTCAATTAGCATAAGGGGAAGCAGCTTGCTCTTATAGGTATTTCTTTTTATTTTATCACATTATCTTATTTCTATCTACTTTGTGATAAAAATCCAGTGATCTTTTTAAGGTTTTTTTTTTTCCAATCCACTTAAAATTCCTAATAATATCTAGTTTATCTTTCTGGGTTTCTTTTTAACATATGTTCTCAGTTACTCATTCAAGTCTGCATCTGTTCATTATCTAGTATACTGTGTCCTCAATATCAACTCAAAAACAATTAGAGCTTAGTCTTAAATAATTATGTGTTGCAGTAATGAATCAACTTCTGTTTCAAATTAGTTTTTTCCTTAGAAAGAATTACAGTCATATACTTAGTACTTAGTACACTTACAAGTTAGTTTTATATAGTGTTTCAACCTGGTAAGTTGATCTACAGGGAAACTCAAGGAACCATTACCATTCTCTGGACTCTATCATTACTTCTCTTTGAAATATAATTAATAATGCAGAAAAATATACATTCCCTGTATGTGTATTACACCTAAGCTCACAAAGAATTCAAGTTCTCTCTCATGTAACATGTACATTTTTTTAAAAGTGAAGAATAAAAGAAATATCCAAACTGCTATAGTCTGAATGTGTCTCCCTCCAAAATTAACATGTTGAGATTTAATGCCCAATGAAATAGTATTAAGAGTTGGGGCCTTTAGGAAGTAGCTAGGTCATGAGGGCTCTACCCTACTGAATGAGATTAATACCACTGTAAAAGAAGTTGCACATAGTGTTCATCCCTTTTTAATGCTCCCATCAAATGAAGATACAATGTTCAGGGCACGATCTTGGAAGCAGTGACTGGGCCCTCACCAGACATGGAACCTGACAGTGTCTTAATATTGGACTTCCCCATCTCCATAGCTGTGAGCAATAAATGTATACTTTTTATAAATTAGCCGGTCTAAGGCATTTGGTTACAGGAGCAGGAATGGACTAAGACAAACACTGAAAGAAACATATATTTTAATAGAAGTCCTAGCGTGTATAAAGAAAAATGTAGAAGACAGTGCATAAAATCCTGCAATAGAGTCTATACTTTAATGTGGGGTTACTGTCAACCAAAATGTTTTATTGTTTTTTTTTTTTTTTTTTTTTTTTTTTTTTTTTTTTGAGACGGAGTCTCGCTCTGTCGCCCAGGCTGGAGTGCAGTGGCGCGATCTCGGCTCACTGCAAGCTCCGCCTCCCGGGTTCACGCCATTCTCCTGCCTCAGCCTCCCGAGTAGCTGGGACTACAGGCGCCCACAACCGCGCCCGGCTAATTTTTTTTTGTATTTTTAGTAGAGACGGGGTTTCACCGTGGTCTCGATCTCCTGACCTTGTGATCCGCCCGCCTCAGCCTCCCAAAGTGCTGGGATTACAGGCGTGAGCCACCGCGCCCGGCTGTTTTATTGTTTTTAATTGGAAGATGGTTGAGCTATGGTTTAAAAGTAGGGCACTATATAGAGTGTTCTCAATACTCTTCTATAAGCTGGTAATTTTCATGTGAAAGTATGGAATTGAGCGTGATGCATCAGTTCCCTTTTAAATGTGGCAAGTATGTCATATATATATTACATGACATACTTACCACATTTAAAAGGGAACTGATGCATCATATATATATTACATGACATACTTGCCACTTTTAAAAGGGAACTGATGCATCACGCTCCCTCTCTCTCTCTCTCTCTCTCTATATATATATATATATATATATACACACACACACACACCAGTGAAAGACACCATGAGTGACTATATACACATATAGCCCTCATGACCTAACTACTTCATATATATATATATATTTATATATATATGCATATAGTCACTCATGGTGTCTTTCTCATATATATATATATGATTGAAGGCAAACAGCTTATTTATATACCAATACAAATTTCCAGGAAACAATTACTGTAGGACATCACAACAGAAATTATGTATTTTGGTATGTTTAGTTTATAATTTTTGCAACTGTCCACTGAAGCATTTACTGGCACACAGTACCTTAATATGTATTTGTTGAATGAATGAATTTATTTTTGAATAAGTGAAGAAATTTTAAAAACAAATGATTCTGACTTTCTCTGGAGCCTGATGACTTTGAGGTCCTGCATCTGATGATATGCAAATTGTACACTTTAAATTCATGCTGTGTTGAGTAACCAGATACGTGGGAATATAAGCTTGCATTGGCGGGTTGAGACTTCAGTGAGGCAAGTGAGGTGCTGCTTTAGGTATATAATTTAAGAGACTGTAATACACTCAGTAATTAGTAAAAAGAATAATTTAAAGCAATATTTTTTAAAATTCAAATTATATATCCAAACATCAATGTTAATGCAAAAAATCATAATGAACAAAATGTCAAGCTGGAAATGATGGTTTTTCTCACTACTTTGGGGATTAGATGAAGTGCTGCCCTTCCCTGTAGATGTCAGGGGAAAACCCAGAAGTACAGACAGAGGTAACATCTCATGAGACTAACTTTAACCAGTGAAAGACACCATGAGTGACTATATGCAAAAACACTTATAAAGTGTCTGGCAAATAGTAAGACTTTCATCCCAACTTCATTCCCTACTCTTGTATATAACAGTGGCTAATACTCTTTTCAAGTCTTATTTTCAATGAAACATACTGAGATTGCCATTCTATCCAGTGTTTTCCATCTTTGGACAAATTGTATTGCATGTTAATAATTTGAACTATTTTAATATGCATTTCCATTTAAAACTGACTAGTAAACATCTGTTGAACCAACTAGAAAATGGATTTTCAAAATGAACCAGTGACTTAAATTAATAATGTGCAGGGAGTCATATAGCCATCAACTCTCAAGCTTGACATAAATAATTTGTTTGACATTTGTGTTTTTCCACTTTTACTTTTTTTATTAAAAGAATCTGCATTTGTATTTTATGGAACATTGAGCAAAAATCACCAATGCTGCAATCCTGTGCTGTCTTCTTTCAGTAATAATTTTTCTGGTTATTTTTTACCACATACCTTTTTGTTTGCTTTGTAAGAGGCAAAGTGCCAAAGAACTCTTACTATTTTTTAACGTATAATTTTTCTGGTTAAAAACATCCTTAATAAATTAATATATGTTTCTATTCTTTTCTACTGGCCTAAAGTGCATAACATCAACAAAAGTTCTGAAGTGGCTTTATGTTAGCTAAATGACTTCCACGTTTTTGTTACTTCATTCAACAAACATTAATTGCAAGCCTCAACAGGGAGTACTTTTTAAAGTATACATTCAATATATCAATTAACTTCCTGTGATCTGAAGGGTGGTAACCCTGTTTATGAAATTTAAATAAAAAACAAATCTGACACAAATGAATATGACAAATAATCATGCTTCAAGAGTTTAGAGTAAGACACTATGGACTATGAAGGAAGTGAAGGAAGATGACACATGAGCTATGGGTAGCATTAGCACAGTGGAAAAGACATTATAACTGCAAACTGGGAATCCATATAATCTGTCAAATAATTATTGTCTGAAGAGGGAAAAGATCCTTTAAACAATTAATTAATAGTCATCTGACACTATTTTTATATGTGTTCATACTTGAATCTCAAACGCAGTGGGAATACATGCAGATGAATTGCTAATAGCATTAAGCATATTCCTGTAAAATAAATACTTGAATAAAGTACAGTTTGCATATATTCTACCACAAAATATATGAAATTATGGACACCAACTAGCAGGCACTTAAATAAATAAAAAAACTAGGGTTGGTCGGGAGAGAAATTACTTCTGTGAAATATAGCTTGTGGTTTTGAATTTATCTTTCTCCTCTTCTTTCCCTACTCCTTCTAAATACTTTTCATTACATTAGTATGAGGAACACAGGAAAAATAAACAATCTACAATAATATTAATTCGTTGATATTTTAAGCAAACTCTAAGTAATCTGTACTTAGTTCTCCATTCATAAAGAAACAGCAATAAATCTTCTGAGTTTTGTTTTTTTTTCCTAATATCCCTATCCCTACCAGTAATTACAGGCAGTATCTCAAAAACACAGATGCTACATTTACTCCCATGTTATAATAGTTGGCTCCTATAATCATAGCTTAGAAAGTTAGGAACAAATTCAAATAGGATTTTAATTTTAATGAAAATTAAGTTCTGACTAGTTTACTATTAACTATATTTGAGCACTCTTTGTTTATATATTTAGTTTTTTGTTCTCTGTTTCTTTCTTTTTTGCTTTCTTTAAACATAAAATCAATTCCATTTGTACATTATCTAGACAGAACCATTTTCTCATTGTACAAGGCTCTTAATTACCTCTCTCTTACTGGCCACACATTTATTCATGATTTGAAGAGTACAAGAGAAGTGTAATTAATGAAATAATATATTGAAGTTTTGAATGAGGTTGGCTTGCTATATCATTTATTAGCTGTGTAATCCCAAATTCCTTAACCTCTCAAGTCTCACCCTCTTCATCAATAAAATGGAGAAAATTAGATCTACCTCACAGAGTCATTAGGTAGTTTCATCGAGATTAAACACATAAAGCAGCACGGTGTCTAGCATGAAGCATACTCGTTACATTTTAAATATTACCTTTTTTTAATGTAATTTATGCCAAGTCTTCCCTTTACTGTAGTAGAAATTGAAAGTTCAGTATAATTCAAACAATAGAGAAAGTAAATTGTCTTTTAAAAAATGCTATGAAATGTCATAGCTAAGTAGCATTAATATAAATCATCATTTCTTATCACATTACTAGGAACTAAACACATTTTAAGATTACTATTGTCATTCTTTTGAATAGTATCCAAACCACAGCTCCTTTTTTGTTAAGGTAGGTGGTTAAGAGCTGAGTACAGAAATTATATCAGAAAAACAAATGGTTTATTAGAATTGCTTTGAGAGATGGACATGAATATGTTCATGTACATAAGCACATATCTAATTTTTTAACATACTTTCAAATTAATTGCAGGTAAACATAAAGATTTGTCTTTCAAATAATGTTATAGGTATTATTAATGCATGATAAAATATAATTATTTTCTGTTTCACGAACAGTAGTCAATTGTGAATATTCTCTCTGTACTCTACTGTGCCAGTATATCCAATCAAAAACCAAAACGCAACTTTAAATAAACATCTTTCTCTTTATACTAAAACCTAATTCAAATGATTATTTCAGACCCTCATAATAGCAACCAACACTCAGAGCAATCATACTTACTAAACTGGGTTCTGGGCATCATTATAATAATGCTAGAAGGTATTTTAGGTAGTACATTTCCACGAATTTGAAAGTAAGACAATTTTGCAACAGACTGGAAAAGCAATATATAAAAACAGCGATTATATGCAAAGTCACATGAAAAGATTTTTTTAAACCAGTATATACCTTGATAAAGGTAATATCATGTTTATGAAAGAATGCATTAATCTGACAAATAATTGATCAGTGAGAAAATACAGAAATTAAAATTCCTGAAACAAGCATTGCCTATACCCATCTTTGTGCAATCCTTAGAACAGAGACATCAGAAAGCTAACTTGTCATTGTAGACTGTTGAAGGGGTAGCTAATGACATGTTGTATGAGTAGACACATCGAAGTATAAAAGATGGTGCTACTATGTATTTAAATCATGTATTTCTCCAGCCTCTGTTTCTTGATTACTGTAGTAATCATTAGTACTGTTTACCAAATATTCTCAACTCTCTTCCTTGGGGATACATGGTAGAACTGTGCTTCCCAATCCACTTTGAATTTGGATTGTGTCACTTCTAGATTGAAGCTGCAATTCTCAGTATGTGATTCACCATATTCCTCTTCCTTGACATGGCAATCGTTCAAGCATGAGGCTGATTTATTGTGAAGCTACTGAAACTTGTAATTTTGTGTTAAGTATCTTTTTTGTTTTGTTTTGTTTTTTTAGACGAAGTCTTGCTCTGTCACCAGGCTGGAGTGCAGTGGCGCGATCTCAGCTCACTGCAAGCTCCGCCTCCCGGGTTCACGCCATTCTCCTGCCTCAGCCTCCCGAGTAGCTGGGACTACAGGCGTCCACCACTGAGCCTGGCTAATTTTTTGTATTTTTTAGTAGAGACGGAGTTTCACCGTGTTAACCAGGATGGTCTTGATCTCCTGATCTGGCAATCCGCCCGCCTCGGCCTCCCAACGTGCTGGGATTACAGGCGTGAGCCACCGCGACCGGCCGATATACATCTTTAAAAGTGCATCTAAAACAGTAAAAGCCTTAGACCCCAGAAATCCTGGATCTGTCACAGAGAGCATGTGACATAGGGTCTGCATCTGCATATTTACCTGATATACTACAATGAGGAGGCTACCCTGATGATAAGGGTTAAACATACATAAGCAAGAAATCAGTCTTTTTCAGGAAATTTGGGGATTGTCACAGTAGCATCATCTAGATTATACCAGCTGACAGAATTAACTAAATAATTTCCTACAGAGAGGCAGAATGTGCTAGTTAGATCAAAGCAAATACCTAATTGGCCTGATAATTATATTTCATATATAAGTAAATTACCTAGAATTTTGATACATCTATCAGTTGTTCATAAACTTAAATTAAGTGAGTGTCTTGGTATCCAAGACGATAAGAACTGGGCAAAATCAAGTTTGTAGCAAACAAAGCTACTGCTTAGACATTGGAAACTAGTCTAGCTCAGGTGTTAACAGCTAGGGTTGTTAATTTTGAGAGAAATTCAAGCAAGATCTGAGTAGTATCTAAGACATGAGCATAAACCCTCTAACTCCACCTCATTTTCTATGTATACTTTATTACTTAAATAGTGGCAGTCTGCCAATTTATTTGTCTTTTATTGCATTGTGTTAAATAGAAATCAATGAGTGGCAGTGAATTGGACTCCTAATTCAATCACTTATTAGATGTGTAATCTAGTATGTATAAATTACCTATCACTCTAAGCCTCCATCTGTTCATGTGAAAATGAGATCAATAATCTGTCTTGCTTACAGTTCTTTGTGGTGGGAATTAAATGAGGTCATGTTAGTAGATACAATATTAATGAAATCCATAAGGAAGATGGAGAACTGAAGACAAAATATAACCATTGTTCAGCCCTTGAGTGCATGCTATTTACATTGAAGTTTTTCATATTTGTGGTAGCTGGCCTCCAAGATGATTCCCAAAATTATATATATATTTTTTTCTTCTTTTGAGACGGAGTCTCACTCTGTTGCCCAGGCTGGAGTACAGTGACATGATTCACAGCTTACTGCAGCCTAGACCTCCTGGGTAGCTGGGACTACATGCACACATAGTCCCACCTCACCTTCCCGAGTAGCTGGGATTACTGGCACACGTCATTTGTAGAGAAGAGGTCTTGCTATGTTTCCCAGGCTGTTCTGGAACTCCTGGATATAAGCAATCCTAATGTCTTGGCGTCCCGAAGTGCTGGGATTACAGGCTCAAGCCACCGCACTGGGCTGTAATCTTTTCTTGGTATTCATGTCCTTACATAGTTCCCTCCCACAATGAGAGATAAGACTGATGTGTTTGGCAATAGAATATTGAAGAAGTAACAGAATGTGACTTCTGAGGCAAAGTTATAAAAATCATGGCTTCTACCATCTCTCCTCTCTGGGTTTGCTCACTCTGAACAAAACCAGCAGCCGTGTCACAAGGAAAGTCAAGCTGCACAATAGAGAGGCCAGCACAGGGAAAAACTGAGGCCTCTCCCAACAAGCACCACCAACTTGCCAGGCATGTAAGTGAGCCGTCTTGGAAGCAAATCTTCCAGGCCCAGCCTCCATCTGAGGGTAGTCCCAGCCAACATGTTGACTCAGTCTCATGAGAATCCCTGGGTCAGAACAGTATGGCTGAGCCACCCTCAAACTGTGGCCCCCAGGGAGATAACAAATGTTTACTTTTGTTTTAAGCACACTAAGTATTGGGGTAATTTGTTACAGAGCAATAAATAACTAATACAATTCTGCTTGATTCTTTTTTCAGTTATGAAACTATTACCTGTTAAAATAAACATGAAATTTGTATCCCAGAGAAGAAACCAGCAAAGTTGCATAGTGCTTCACAGTACTTCCGCATGCCGCTGTGTTGAGAACTATATTATTGCCTGGGCTCCATGACTTTGTAACAAAGACTCTAAGCCAAGCAAAGTATTTATTTATTGCCTTTATGGCAATATACATAAAATAATCTTTCTGTTTCCATTTATTTCTCCGTGTTGTATTAGTCTACACCAGCTATTTCAAAGCATTGTGGGAAAGAGTCAGTCTGGACTTTGGCATTTTTGTCACACTGTTTCATTCCTTAGCTTGTAAAGTGTCTCTTTTTCTTAAAATGAGAGAGATCTTAAAAAAAGAGACCCCAAACCTGTGCATATTGTTTGCCATCTAGTTCTCACAAGTTAAAAATTAAGTGGGGAGGGATGGGGCGCTTGACTGCTTTAAACCCCACTCTTGGCATGGCTACCACAGGCCCTGCAGCCAAGAGTTCCAAAATTTTAACTGATGAAACTATTTCAGGAATGTCATTTCTATACCCAGATAGTTCCCTTATTCACTGTAGTAGGCTATTCTTGCACTGCTATGAAGAAATACCTGAGACCGGGTAATTTATAAGAAAAAAGGTTTAATTGACTTACAGTTCTGCAGGCTATACAGGAAGCATAGCAGCATCTGCTTCTAGGGAGGCCTCAGGAAGCTTCCAATCATGCTGGAAGGCAAAGGGGGAGCAGGCACATCACATAGCAAGAACAGGAGCAGGAGAGAGGGAATGAGGTATCACACACTTTTAAATAACCAGATCTCATGTGAACTGAGTGATATAAACAATTCCATCAGGCCCCACCTCCAACATTAAAACATACGGAAAAAAAGTCATGAACTCGCCATTTATAATACAGTGTTAACGTCATTAAAAGACTTCTTTGGGATTTTTGTAGGTAAACTGCTGCAGCAACCTGAATGTATGATCACATGATGTCAATAGCTAGCAATTTCAATTAATGCTAAGTGAAACTCTAATCGAAAATTGTCAGTAAGGTGGGGATTTTATGACAAAAATAAAGCAATCACCATTTTGTGACCAATAAAAATATCAACGAAATGAGTACAATGGGGAACAACTGAAAATTGTGAAAGTAAATGGACCATAAATGTCTAAATTGATTTGTAAAGATTTTTTTTCCAACCACATCTCTAGATTTGATTGATCTGTAATATCTGCCTTATATGCATCAAGGAATTTATTCTACTTTTTTTTTTTTATCATACCTAGAAATCCCATGGAATTATCACTGGAATTAGAATGCTTTAACAATTATGAGGTTGTTGGAAATAACTCTAGAAGTATTCAGGTTTATTTTCTGTCTATCCTGCAGTGACAAAGCATTTGTTTATTGACATGAGGTATATGAAGTCTTAATCTGCTTCATGTAGCACCTGATTAAGAACAGAATTTCTACCATGATCAGGTATTTCAGAGAAGAGCGACTAATTTTCTGTTCTAGTCATCCCAGAAAGCTATTGTTGTTGATGTTTTTCAAGCTGCCCATGCTTAACATCCAAATGAGTAATGCCAAGGCAATAAAATTGCTGGTGAGACAATATGACAGGCAGTAGTGACATTCAAAATAATTAGCAAACTGAATAGCTCTACATCCCAATCAGAATCAATACTGCTGTAGTATTAAAACAGGGTTAGAGACCCCTTGCATACCACAGGTTAACCTAGTCTAGAGGCTGAAGCAGCTGTGCAGTTGGAGGAATCATATTTAGGGGAATTCAAGACAAAGGCTTTTAATAAGTAGAGAATTATTTCAACACTTTAATAACTAATATAGCTGTACTGCATATGGCTGATGTCAACATGGCCTGACAAGATAAAAAGCAGTCTTTAAAATTATTCCAAAGATACTGTCACTGCCTAAACCATGTGTGGAACATGTTTTTAGAATTGCCTTCAGAGCCAGTTTATAAACCATACAAGAAAAAGTCTCATTAATTTTATAATACCTCATTTTTTACCAAAAATGGTATTATACAACTTGTTCACTCACATTATTCACCATACTTGGCTCTGAGTGGCTTTTAGCTATTTCCAAAAATCAGACTCAAACTCCAAAGACAAAAATATATTAAGGATATATTTTACAATGTTTTATGCAGTATCTAAAGCAACTCCAAATGAGGAAAAAAGTTAACTGTACTAAGTTCCTATAACATGCTGTTACAGTACTAGAAACTTACAAATAGTTATCCCATTTAATTTTGCATAATTTTATCTTACATCATTGACCACTTAAAAGTCTGAACTCCAAGACAGCAAAAATTTTAAGACAAAAACTCACAACACCATAGAGATATTGACTTTCTCTAGCCTATGTCCTAATTATAACTTTTCCCTCTAATTACTAGACTCATAGGTAATAACATATTGAAAGAAACAGGACAAAGTTTCTGAATACCTTACAGTAAATGGGAGCTAAGATTTATTGAGTGCCCATTACATACCAAGGCTACCACATGTTCGAACTAGCTTTTGCACAAAATTTAAGAGACTATATTTGGCCATGCAGTATGTGATATTTCTACTATCTTGGTATTAACCAATTGCTAACTGAAAAGAATTTCTATTGTTGTACTTTTTAACAACATTTAAAGCACCTACTATAAAATAGGCACGTGTAAAATCATTATATATTATATTATTCCCTACAATATCCCTGTAGAGTTGGTACTATTTAAATTATCATTTTATAGATGAAGAAATGGAGGCTTAGATATCTTAAGAAGGTTGTCTATGGTGACAGAGCAGAACCAAGATCTTAACCCAGCCACCTTGATTCTAGAACCATATTCTTATCACTCTGCTGCATTGAAGGAATTGATGAGAACACTGACATATGTTTTTGTCACAGTTTGAGCTGCTATGACAAAGTACCACAGACTGGGTGGCTTAAAGTCAAGAAAAAAAAATTATATTTGTTATAGTTGTAGAGACTGGGAGTTCAAGATCAGGGTGCTGGTGTGGTGAGTCCTGGGGAGAGCCTTCTTCCTATTGTGATCCTTCTTCCTATTGTGGACTGCCCTTTTCTTATTTCCTCACGTAGCAAAGGAGGGCAAGAGAGCACTCTGTGGTCCCTTTTGCATGGACACTAACCTCATTCATGAGGGCTCCATTTCATGACCTAATTACCTCCCAAAAGCCTCACTTCCAAATACAATCCCATTGTGTATGGAATTAGGATTCCAACATGTAAAATTTGGGGGACACGAACATTCAGTCCACTGTAGCTTGCTACTTTTTAAAATCGGAATGTTTTTATATGCTTGAATAAATTTGTTCACTGTTGTATGATTTGCATGCAAGTGGGCACAGAATGAATTGACTTACCCAGAAGATGGAAGACAGAAAGAAGGAGCCTGCATCATGTGATGGAAGAAGCACCCATTCTTCAACATCCCCAAAATATCTTCACCGAAGCAGGGCCCAGAATAGCTGAAATTTCCACTGCAAATTCATCCTGTAGGAAAACAACAATTATGTTGTCTTGATACTTGTGTTGCCAATTGCATGTCACAAGTAGCTTCTTATATACTGAAAATATACGATTTTTAAAGTTTTTTACTTTTTAAATTTGTTTTGTTAGAAAAAGTTTTGTTGTTCAATATATACACAGAAAATTATAGCAAACATATCTGTACATTTTAAAATGCAGGAAATACTCTGATGTCATCACCTCTAAGTAGGAAATAGGGGAAAGGCTGTACTGAGTGCCTTTCCCAGTCTCACCTCCTTCCTTCCTCTCAAAAGACAGTGACTCATTATCCTGACTTCTGTAGTTTCATTATCTTACTGGTCTTCAGCTTATCATCTGTATAGATATCGTTAAATATTATATTGTCAATTTTTTCCCGTTTTAATTTTATGCAAATGGTATCATCCTGTGTATATTTTTGACTTATCTTTTAGCATAGCTACAGCATTAATCTATACTGATTTATAACACTATCTTATTTTCATGGCTATATATAGTCTTTATTGTATACCCCAATTCATTTATTCAGTGACAGGTAATTGAATTATTTCCAGGTTTTTTAGTTACAAAACCAATGCTTCTATGTTCTAAGAATGTTGTTCTTGAACAACAACTCCTAGTCCACATTTGGAAACAAATCTATAGGAATAGAATTGCTCATTACTATCTGCTCCTTTCTTATTTCATAAAAAATAAAGGGCTGGAGAAGACATTTATAAGCCTTCTCACAGTCATTTGTGGCCGTGTGACTCAGTTCTTGCTAATGGAGTCTCGTGAAAAGGAGGTAAGACATTTTCTGGTCTAGGCCTTAAAAAATTGATATATACTTTCTGTATTCTCTCTCCCCTTCCCATACTCTGGGACACAGACATGCCTGCAATCCAGCTGATAGAACATGCAAAAATAGACAATACCTAAAAAATGACCAAGTAATGTGATAAACGAATCATTGATCCTTGAATGATTGTGTAGAAGAAGCCATTTCTAAAACTGGACCATTCACTTGGAACTCTTGTTATGTTAAATAAAACCGTACCCATCAGCAGATCATGAGTTCTCATTATTGTAACTTTTCCTTCACATTTGGCATTAGTAGTCATTTTCATTTTTATAAGTTTAGTGAGCGTCAAATGCTATCTCACTGAGTGTTAAGTTACATTTCCCTGACTGCTAATCTTTTTCACGTGATTTTTGCTCGATTTGATTTCTTCTTCTATGAAGTACATGTTTTAGTCTTTGGGCCGTTTCTCTATTTCATTATCTTTTCCTTAGTAATTTAGAAGGGTTCTTTATAATTTGGGTGAATGCGCTAGTCTTTTGTCCATTACATTTTTTGCAAATATGTTTCATTCTCTTTATGATATATTGGTGATGTTTTTATCCGAATGAAGTCAAATATGTTAGATTCTTCTTTATTTTTGTGCCTTGTTTCTTGTTTTGACAATGCATAAGAAATTCTTTTCTTCCCCAATATAATAGAGATTTTCACTTAAGTTCTTCAAAAAGCTTTAGGCCATTGCTTTTTGAATTTAGTTCATTAGTTGACTCATTTGAGTTCTGATATGCTTTTTTTCCACAGAAGAGTAAAGGGTGGAGTTACAACTGGCAGATGAGAATTCCAAATAATCATGGGTGTGCCTATGGGCATTTGTAGTTTTTGTGAATACCATCATTCATAAGTATTGAAAGGGAAAAAGAAAGTCTGTGAAGAGCAGGTTGAAGGTATTGTCTCCAGAAGTTTCCTTAGTGAGATTTAGTGGGAAAAAATGCTAGACCTTGGTGTTAGACACATTCTTAGTTACTCATGTACAGAACAGGCTAGTTTATCAGTGATTCATGTGAAAGAGACATGGAGTTCTAACTTTTGGTTGACAAGCTAGACATGCCCCCAACTGTGTGACAAGGTTGCTAAGAAATCTAATGAGATCTCAGCTTCCATTAAGAATACAATGTCCAGAACTTGAGAGATAATATCTCCCCTGTGGCTTGTACTCATTAGATAACAATTGGGTTCTTGCATCAAATTTCAATGCTACTCTTGAAGAGGCGCACAGGTAAACTGGAGTTTATCACAAGAGGAGCAGTCAGGTTGGTGTTAGGGTGGGAAACCACTATATATATATGTGTGTGTATGTATATATATATACACATACAACAGTTGGTGTGACTGGGAAATCTTAGGTTGCAATGGAGTAGATGTTGATAGGCCATAATAATTCTGTTTAAAAATCTTAAATGTTGACCTATCAAAGAGATGACACACATTTGATCTATATTTTTCTAAGTAAACACCAAGAACCAATGGACGGAAGTTATAAGGAAATAGATTTAGGCTATGACAAAGAATCTTAATAGCAGTTGGACGATTTATCTTACAAAGAACTGATTAACTCAAGAAAGTAGTGGTCTCCTTCCCCAATACTGATGACACTGAAATGGAATCTGAAAGATAATTTATCAAGGATGTTACCAGTATTAATTAATATCTATTAGTGCTTACTACTGACGAGGAATTATTCCATGCACTCTGACTGTATTTTCCCATTTAACCCTCACAGCAGCCCTAGGAGATGAGAACTGCTTTGTCATTATTCTCTACATGAAGAGTCTGAAGTTTAAAAGGTTAAACTTTGTAAAAGGCAGAAAGCACATCTGTCTTGTGTCCAGAGAGTGAGCTCTCACCTACACTGCTTCTCACTTGTCAATCCTGTAAAAAAAGATTTGCTGTACTGAGAGAAAAACCGTACTGTGTGTCCATCCAATTCTGAGGCTATTTGATTCTAACAAAATTGAAATGTATTATCTTGGAAGCTAAAACAATAAGGAAAGTAGAGAGTGGAAGAAATGGGAAAAGGGACAGGTAAAACTTAATGAGGAAGGGAAAAGTCTGGAAAGATTGTAAGTGCAAGGCACTGGTCCAGGAAAAATACATTCCTGGCTGGTCGTAGACAAGGGATATTGCCTGAAGTTTATATACACATGAGAGCGAGGTGATGGGGAGTAGGAGACAGTAAAGACATGAGACTCATAAAAAATTTTCTTGCCTTAGCAGAAGCATCATTTGGCCATGTCACATGAGGTTCCAAACACTGCATTTTGTTAATAGTCAGAAAGAACTAAGGAAAACAAAGAAAGAATTTCGTTTTCCCCATCAAGTATCAAGAGTCTAGCAATGAGCTTACTTTCATTATTTTTCTTGCAAGTAATTAATACCACTCTTTCCTTACAGAAAGCATTGGCAGAAAGATTGTAATTAGATCCAAATGGACAATTTGTAAGGAGTCATTCAGGCACGGCTTGATTTAACAAATATTTATGGAGTGTTTACTATTTGTGAAGCACTTTTCTAGACACTGGAGGCACAGCAGAAAATAGTATTCCCCTACCCCTAAAAATAATTACCCCTAAAAATAATTTCCTATATTTTGGAGTGTATTTTCCGTGGCAGAAAGGCACACACAAAACAGATGAATATGCAAAATTTAAGGTATGTTAAATAGTCATAAGGGCTAATGAGAAAAATAAAGCAAAGAAAGTTGGTATATATGCAGAATTTTTGAAATTGTACAGGATTTTAACCAAATATGTAAATTGAAAAGAAGAGAAGGAAAATGGTCATGAAAGGGGAATGTGTTGAGGCTCACGTGGATTTAGTTCATGCTTATGAATCACAAATATTGTGAAAGGTCTTGTAGCAAAATGAAAAGGACATTAGACACATCACTTCTCTTATTTTATCCTCATTTCCTCATCTTTAAAATGGAAATTCTAATATTAGACCTGTTGACCACAAAAAAGTAGATGTGTGTCTCCAATGAGTCATTGAATGTGAAGGCAGACTTCAAAATGTAAAAGAGTATATGCAGTGTATATATATATATATTTATATTTATATATTTATACATATATACATATATAGTCACACATGTATACATATATACTTATGTAAAAATACAAATACAGAGAAAGAGAAATAAGGAAGAGGGGATGGGAGAAATTTTCTATTTAAAGTAAGATACACACATATGTTGGTCCAGTCCATCTTATAATTCATAAAACGTATCTAGTACAAACTTTCTGACAAGGAATAAGCATATCTGTGGTGGAAACCCAAGAATAGGGTTCTTTGAGTCTCTAAAGAGACTAGGGGCAACAGAATTCTTCTATATTTGGGTCTCCCTGGATTACTGAAGACTTTGCAGAGCTCTTTTAATCACCTCCTGAAATGCTGGTTTCCTTCCTCCATCCAAGAGACTTGACGAAATGGAACTTGTCAACTGTGCTTATGGTAATAAATCTCCTTTCCAGCGTTTCTCTTGACATTCTAATGTCTTCCTGAACATAATCAAAAGGTCATTTTCCACCTGAATTCATCTTCTCCAAGCTGCCTTATATTTCTGCAAATCCAAGTTTCAACAAGTTTGATTTCATTCCTTCTACAGTATTTTATTTGCTTTAACCAAGCTAAAAATCCCACTGTCACCCTATGTTGTACTCTAATAGCTTGAATGGGGATTATACTTTATTGGCTGACTGTATAATGTGGATACATTTTGAAAGCTGAACTGCTCCTTTTTCTTGAATGACAGAGAATTAAATGCTACCTTTCAGATATTGCCAAAGGATTTCTTATGATTTTGTTTCCCACATCAATTCAATTACTTTCTATGTATCAATTGTGCAGAGATCAGCATTCTCACCTAAATACAAAACACTCCCCCAGAAGCCCTAAGACTTGAACAGACCTTTCACTGTGCAATCCACTCAGCTGTAGTCATGCATTTCACAACCCTGTTCACAGTTTCTAGAGGAGCAATTCAATTATTAGCCTTTGCGAAGTTATGCATTCTTGATTGCTGAGGATTTCTTTTTAACTAAAAACAGTTGTATTTAATTTAATGTAGGTTTAGATTGTTGATTTAAGTGCAATCATCGTTTCTAAACAACACTATCAAGAATACAGTGCCATTTATAATACAGGTTGATTGGGGTGGAAGGTACGAGGAATATCCCCAGGAAAATATATGGGAAAACCTTGGACTTCGCCTTGCCAATGATAATGGCAAGAGACCGGCCTGTATTTGCTAGTTTTGTTTAACATATTTGTGACACTCATTTACCAAAGTCAGTCTGTCCACTTCCCTGAAATGAGTCAGCAACTTATTATTTATTAACAAGGCAGAACTTTGACCTTTCACTTGGAGGAACAGAATCCCAGGACGATCTGCGTGGACCACAACCTGACCAAGATCTCCTCTATACAAGGCAGGAGCCGTAGTTTTCCCAGCGGCGGGTGGTGCCCCAGCCTCCTCCTGGAAGGCTCGGGAGACAGCGCGTGCAGGGCTAGAGCGCCGCCCACCCAGCGGTCCTGGGTCAGCTCCGCGGGATGCAGGACAAGGGTCCTCGGCCATCGAAATCACTCTCCGCTCATAAAGACACGGTTCCTTGTAGAGGAAGGATTGGGGTACCACTTGGAAGCCTCCCAATCCCCCAGAAGTATCGACGGCCCTTGCTCCGAACCGCCGGGTTCGGAGATACGCGAGAGAGCAAGTGCCCGCTGAGAAGAGGAGCGGAGGGAAGAGGAGAGAGGAAACCAGGGAGAGAGAAAACGAGGGAGACAGAAAACCAGGGAGAGAGAGGCTGAGCCAGCTTCCCTGTCTGTCCAATCTCGGGACCAAACGCAACTCGGGCAGCTCCCGGCCCCGGAAGGACGCAAGTCTCGGGCAGCAGAGGAAAAAGGCCTCCCCCTCGCGGGCCCTGGGGCTGAAGGAAGACCTCGGTTGGAGGAAGGGAGGAGGAAACGGAAACGCTCATCTTTTCCCGTTTTTTTTTTTTTTGGTTTGGTTTGGTTTTTCCTCCACTGAGCGCAAAACAGAATCAGCCGCGACTCTGGCCTGGAGAGCATCTATTATTTAATGAAAAACAAGAGATCATTTTCTTCTTCTTTGAAATAAGTTCAGCAGCACTTCCCTCTCCCTCTCCTCCGTTCTTCTCCCTTGCCCAATTTACTCTCTCCGACACCGTTTCTACCGTACCCATGAAATAATCTTCCTCAGGTTTTATGTCCCGTGTATCAGGTTTTCATCTGCTCAAATGCCTTCAGAACATACTACTCCGCTAATGTGGACTTCCACTCCCAATGTTCCAATCCTTTCCATCCAAGGATTTCTTTAATTGGTGAGGTTTGTCTTTCCCTCCCTTCTTCTACCCTGTAACAGGAAAACACGTTTTCATTCCATGCCACTTGCATTCCAACCCCTTGCTGAGTTACTATTTTGCCTGCAGGCTCTCCGAGCACATCAAAGGAATTTTGCTTTGACTGTCTTTAGACCCTGGGTTGGTGCCTATGATGGGGCTGCTGTCTAGATTTGGAATCTGCACATCTTCACTCTTTTCTTTAAAGCCTATTTCAGTCCCCAGCAATAAAAACAACCAAAATGCTGAGGCAAAGCTGTGAAAGAGAATAGTTTGACTTGTATACTTATATTCTGCACCTCCAACCCAGCTCTTGCCATTTTCTCTCCCCCATACTCTTTTTTCCTCATCTAATTTCTCCTCTTTGTTAGAACTTGAGTTTCTGGCATCCCAAAAGTTAATTCAACTTCATTGAATCAGATATGAGAGAAGAGCTGGAATTTGACATTTTGGTTGTGTTGTAAAGTTGTATCACACAAGCATTCATTCAGCAAACATGCACTGAGCACTTACTACAGGCTAGACATTGGAAAGAGGCCAAGATGCCAAAGACATAAATGAGGTTTCTATTGCATCACCTTCTCTCCTCCCCCTGCTTTACTATCTCTTCCATTATAGCCATCTTTATCATCATCATTTTTTGTAATATTAACTAAGCCCTTAATATATGCCAGACATTGAGGTAGGAGCTTTACATGCATTTTTTTTTTTCATTTCAATATTATAAGGATTATCTGAGATCAGCAGCATATTAGTTCCATTTTGTAGGTGAGAAAACTGAGGATTAAAGAAGCTAAGAAGCTTCCTCAAACTCACACATCTAATGTGTTGATGCAGGGGGTTGTAAACCAGACAGTCTGACTCCGGACTTGTGGTACATCCCTTTTAAGGAGTCACTGTTTTAGTGGAGGAGTCACACTTGTAAACAGATAAATATATCAAAGAGATAAGTGCTAAAGCTGTAGAAATATAGTGGCAGCAGTGACTAACACTGCCTGGGGGGATCAGGAAAGGCTTAACAGACAATTTGACATGTGAGGTGAGTCTTGAAATATGAGTGGGAGTAACCCAGTCAAACGGATGGGAGTGGGAGGTACATTCAGGCTGAGGGAACCACATATGTAATTAAACAGTTGAGAAAGGCTGCCATGTTATGTTTAGAAAACAGTGAGTGAAGCGTAAAGTTCATGACAGAGTGCTGTGATATGTTTTGTGAAACTAAAAAGGGGCAAATATACAATTAGGGGCAAGAATGTCAAGGACTGTATAGATCTTGCTATTAAGTGTAGCTTTCATTGTGAAGATTAAATGACTCCAGTAGAGATTTTAAAGAAAGGAAGTGACATAATCAAATTTGTCTGTGTCTGTCTGTCTGTCTGTGTTAAGATAAGCAGGGGAGGTCTGGAGAATAAAGAGAAGAGCCAGATGGCAGGAACACTGGTTTTAAACTTGCTGTATAGACATGAGAGGTGATGAGGGCCTGGGCTGGGAGTAGTGGAACTGGAAAAAAGGGATTTTTACTTTCCAAAGAATATTGGCATTAAGACTTCTGTTTCTAGAATAAAAGCCTTTAAGTACAAAGAATTTCATTCAGAACAAGGAGGCCTCTTAAGAGAGCACCAAACCAGCCCTCTTTTATAGGTATAGTTAAAGTCTATGAAGCTTACGAAGATTAAACCAAGCAATCAACTAGTGGAAGAATAATAGCCACCTTTTATTCAGAGACTACTATTCACACATTTAACATTCTTTTATACATTTGACCCACATAACGACTTTTCAGGGTAAGTACAAAGCTACTCTTAACTGCACTCAACAGAAGAGGAAGCTAAAGTCAAAAAGTTGATGAAGGCTCCACAGATAGAGACAGAACAGGGATTTAAAATTATAGTTATCTAATCCCAGAATTTGTGTAGTTTTTATATGCCGTGTGCTGAGATTGAAATTTAGGCATCCTTGCTCTTAATCTCTTGTTCTCTTCACTAGTCACTGATATCTTCATACTCTGTTAAATGCATTTCAAGCATCACTGGGCACACATGCCTGACTGTCTGCTTACTCTACCAATATGCCCTAAAGCAGAATTTAATATGGATTCATTGCCTACCAAACACACTAAACAAAATATGATGATGATCTTTTTTAAAACTTGAGGGGTTTTAATGGTGAAGGAGAGAGCAAATATAACATGCAACTGCAGTCATAGATAATCGAAACTTTCTATGGCTTAGACATGAAGGATTAAGAACTATTGAGAAACAACTAAGGTTAATCAGCACTTTCCTGTCCCAGTGACTTTGCATGTATTATTTTATTTGAGAAAACTGACTTGGAGAGGTGAAATAACTTTCTCAGTGTCACACAAATTCTAAGTAGGTAAGCCAGAACTCAAACTCCAGTTTATCTGACACCAAACTCAGGCTGTTATGCACTATGTTGCTGCTGTTAGAGTGGCCAGTGAAGACAAAAGTTAGCTCCATGGACAGTATTGTGCTAATAAATATTTAACAACCAGCACTCAGAGAAAAAGCCTTTACTTGTAGTATTTGACAATTTCCAATTTCTGCAGGGCACAAATAATGCCACAGTGGCAGATTTCAAGCTGCCAACATGACATCACCAGAGGCTGCATTGAGAAGAGATGTGCACAGTCAGCTCCGGAGAGCCTCTGGCATACAATTGTACCATGGAGGAAGAGATGCTGGAGCAATATTGTAGAGGCAAAGTGGGAGAGTAGGTAATTTTTGGAGAAAGCTGGGATAATGAATAAAGGCTGGAGTGGGGATTGAATTATTCTTCAAATAATTATATTTGAAGAAGATAGACAGATTAAACTAAGTGTGGTTAGATCAAATGAAAAGAATAATTTAGGACTGGCTGAGGGCAGCTCCTTCCTTAAAATGACCATTCCTAAGAGTTGGCAATTTCTTGAAGAAGAAGACCAAAATATTGATTTATTTCATCTGAAAATGTTTGCAGGCACTTGTTTTGATGACTGCAAAAACTGAAAACATACCTCAAAGACTGAAATCAGGGATAGTTGAATCAAAAAGATTAACCGATATGAATTTCTGGCTATTAATCTACTTTTTTGTTTCTTGATAGCAAGGACAACAGCAAACTGATGAAGTTGGCATGTTGATGGAAAATTTTATAATAAAATTTAAAAGAGTAACTCACCTTCAAAATCTCCTTGTATTGTCAAATCGTTTGAGTGTACCTTATATTGACCTTATATCTAGGGGAAATAAATGTATTTGCAAATACCTCAGATATCTATTTTGTCACTTTATTTCACATATTTCTAAGTATAAAACAACACCAGTGCTTCTGTTATTCCCCACATAATTACATAGTGCATAGGATAGTAAGGAGAAAAAACATTATCTGGTACCTGCAAATAATGCGCTCCTTCCCTCTGAGCTGATAATCTAGCCCTTTAAAATAGGAAAGGATGAAAATAAAATTAGGTTTCCCACGTTGCAGTATATTTCTGTTTTCCCCCTTGCTAATCACAAGGTCCTGTAGTGCACAATCGGAATGGAAAAGCCTAGTCCTAAGAATCAATTAAAAATAATATGAGGAAAATGAAGTGGATGTCTGTCATTTTTGTGTGCTCACTGGGGAATGGCTTTCTGTCCCTGTGATTTTGAGGGGCTGTCATACATGATGCCCTCCTGCTCCCTGGCTACAGGGGTGGACATAGGACTACCTGATCAATCACGGTACTGGATCCTCTTGCTCACAGTAAATTGTTCAAAAAATGGGCACAGCCAATCAAACCGTTTCCATGAAGTTTCTCTTTCTTAAGGATTTCAGTTTCTGTGGCTACAAGCTCAGATCCTCAGGTAACCATGTTTTCAGTAGAGAGGAAGCCCGGCTATAGCAAAGAAAATTGAGAAAATAAAGACAACCAAAGGCACGTAGAGCTAAAATATGGAAAGAAGGACAAAGAGCCTTGACAACTTTGCTCAAATGCCTGGCTCCTGCTATGCTTAAACAAATACACACTTCTGGAATTCCTGGTGATTTAAACCAGTAAGTCCCCTCCTCATCGGTCTTTTTTTTTTTTTTTCCTTTAGATGGAATTTCGCTCCTTTTGCCCCGGCTGGAGTGCAATGGTGCGGGCGATCTTGGCTCACTGCAACCTCCACCTCCTGGGTTCAAGAAATTCTTCTGCCTCAGCCTCCCGTGTAGCTAAGATTGCAGGCGCACACTACTATGCCTGGCTAATTTTGTATTTTTAGTAGAAATGGGGTTTCACCATGTTGGCCAGGCTGGTCTTGAACTCCTGACCTCAGGTGATCCGCCCACCTCGGCCTCCCAAAGTGTCGGGATTACAGGCGTGAGCCACCGCGTCCGGCCCCCATCTTCTTTGTTTCTTTTGCTTAGGCTGTGTAGAGTTGGGTTTTGTTACTTTCATTACAAAAACCATGGGAAAAAAAAATCCTTACCTGATAACAGACTCCTGCTGGCTGGCTGGGATAATACAAATAAATAATGTCTCCTTAACTTTTAAAATAATGTCTCCTTAACTTTTAAGAAAAGAGGGGAGGAGAAGGTAATGGGAAAATACTAAGAGCTAAATTTCTTTCTTGGCCTATATTCTAAGATTCGCTAATTTACTCTATTTTTGTTTCTCTGACCTATGACTCATCTCTCTTTGGACATCTCTTTCTTTCATTGGCACACAGACCACAATATACTCACTGGTCATTCTTTCATTCATAAATTATCATGGCTTTATTTTATTTGTTTATTTTTTTTTTTTTTTGAGACGGAGTCTCGCTCTGTCGCCCAGGCTGGAGTGCAGTGGCGCGATCTCGGCTCACTGCAAGCTCCGCCTCCCGGGTTCACGCCATTCTCCTGCCTCAGCCTCCCGAGTAGCTGGGACTACAGGCGCCCACAACCGCGCCCGGCTAATTTTTTGTATTTTTAGTAGAGACGGGGTTTCACCGTGGTCTCGATCTCCTGACCTTGTGATCCGCCCGCCTCGGCCTCCCAAAGTGCTGGGATTACAGGCGTGAGCCACCGCGCCCGGCCCATGGCTTTATTATTTAATTCTACGTGGTAAGTCTTAACAAAACGGGCCAAAGGCAAGGCATTAAGTTGGGAAGAAAAGAAAGGAGAGAAGAGATGTTGATCATTTTCAAACTGGAAGGACAAATCATCACTAGGAGAAGTTATTTCAACTTAAATTTCACAGAGGGAATTTATGCAGACGGGGTAGAGCTACCTCAGGATAGAGCAATTTGGGAGTTTTTCTGAGTCCTTCTGGGAAGATCTGAGGAGCTGGAGGCAGTAGGAGGGAAAGCTTGAGAATAGAAGATGACTCAGCTTCTGGTGTGGGACAAAGCTACTGGTGTGAGTAACTAAGGCCCACCTTCTCAGTCTGGCTAAATGATGTGATTCCCACTCTTTATGTGCATTTCAAGCTTCTCCTTGGAGTTCCTTTGGCTTCAGAGGTTACATCTAGTGTTCATTTAATCCTGGCCTCGATATTTGCCTCAGGCCTGAAAAATCCAAGGAATAAACTTGGACTATGCACTTTTTGAAATGTCTTTGATTCTAGAAAAATTACTTGAGAAGTATACCATTTGTAGATTCTATGTGTGTGCGTGTGTGTGTGTGTGTGTGTGTGTGTGTGACCGGGACTGGTTCTGTTGCCTAGGCACTATCACAGTTCACGACTCACTGCAGCCTCCACTTCCTGGGCTCAATCAATCCTTTCACCTCAGCCTCCCAAGTAGCTGAGACTATAGGTGCACACCAACACACCCTGCTAATTTTTTGTTTGTTTGGTTGGTTTTGTAAGAACGAGGTTTCCTTATGTTGCCCAGGCTGGTCTCAAACTCGTGAACTCAAGAGAGCCTCCCAAAGTGTTGGGATTATAGGTGTGAGCCACTGCAACCAGTTAGAAATTCTTTTCTAATTGGATACATTAACCACTCTTGCACAGGATGTTTCACTCTAAAACTTGGATGCCATTCTCCATAATAAGACAAATAATTTTCCTTATGAGGTATATCAATTAACTAGATTTAACAGCATTTTAAAACCGGAAGCCAAGGTCTGAAATAATTTCATCTACCTCCTTGTCATCTAGAACACATCACAGAATTCTGGTGATTTCAATGAAAGCACATACATGTTTATAAATCTTTTTATGCATTGTCTTATATAACTGTTTTATATGTATTGCATTTTCTCACAAGCTTTTCACCTTGAGGTACAATTATTAAGTAAATTTCTTTCCCTTACAAAGAAAAGTAAACACATTAAACATCTCCACGTAATGTTAAAACGCTGGACATTAAATTAAATTAAATATTTGTCCTATAGCACTGTGAGCTGAATAGGTTATGAATCATCTATGTTTGTGGAATACATTGCTTAGAATTATAATTTTGCCAAATTCACCCGGTAAGGAACAAAGTATAAAGAACACTGAGGCTTAAATTCTTTAATACTTAACTAAGTCTGTAGACTTTGCAATATTGGTACTGCATCCATAATCATGCCTTAGTGAAATGTTATACAGAACATCATTCAGAATGTTTGCTCTGAAAAGAGTTTGGATAAATGTGCCATATTTGAAATTGATTAATGGTGTCTGATATGCATCCAGTCTTCTTATTATCCTAAGAATTTGACTTAAAAGTTATAGGGTATCTTGTATATTTACCCTACTTGAAAGAAGTAGTTTGCATTTAAACAAGAATGGTACCCATAGCTATGTTAATTTTGGTTAAGTGTTCTGCCTCCTGGGACCTCAATTACTTACCTCATATGTTATATGAGGTAGTTAGATTATTCCAGTGGTTTATCTAACTGTCCTGGAAACCTTTAGAGTGTCTACAGGAGGAGGTGAAACCTCAGGCTTCTTATCAAGATTCAGCCCAAACAGCCCCACCTCTATCAGCTTATTAATTACCTTGCACAATAATTCATGTATTCATGAACCTGACTTTTTGAATCCAATAGTCTCCTGTGTCTATTATGTGACTATTTTAAACATATGGAAGAATATTAAACAGACACAAACTTCTGCCCTCATTGAGATTTCATTATGGTAGAGAGACAGACAATAATCAAACTACATGAGTTAAATGGATATTATGCTATATGGTGATAAACTTTATGGAGAAAAATGAAGCAGGAAAAGGAATTTGGGGGCTGGGACTGACAGTTTAAATACTTGTTTATGGAAGGCTTCAATGAGGAGGTAAGCTACAGTAATAACTTGGGGAAAAGAGTTCCAAGGAGTGGAAAGAGGAAGTGCAAAGGCACTGAGGTTGGAGTATGCAAAGTACATTTAGGAGCAGTGAGGAGACTACCATGATTTGAATAAATTGAACAAGGGGTAAATATAAAACTGGACTTCAGAGTATTCCCATATTAGAAGAAAAAGGGTTGCTTTTAAAGATTGAAAACAGTTCACTTAAGATAGTTCTAAGGCCCTGAAAAATATTAAAATTCAAAAGTTCTTGCTTATAGTATATGATCAATGATCCTTGACTCCATGTTATTAATACTTCTTTTTTTGCTAATCAATAATAAAAAGTTTTTGCTCTTTAGGGAGCAAAAACATACATTTGTCCAACAATCGTTTGTTAATACTTTCCTGCAAGCTTAACTATCTTACTTAAGGGGAAAATAGTATGGATAATTAGGGCCTAGTAATTAATTAATTAATTTGACTTTCTAGAAATCCATTAGATCCAAGGTGACGTTTTTGCTTTAGAAAATCAAATATATATTATTTTCATATTTTTATAGTCATTATATATTCACCTCATATTCCTGAATAGAACTATTGCAGATCACAATGGGTAATCAATATATATCAAAGAAATTAGAGATAACTCTGGGAAACTTCTTGAAAACATATAATTCAAGTTGGAATTTCTTTTAAAGCATCAAACATTTAAATAACCATACCTTGAGTCATTTTCTACTTACTCAAAACTAAAAGAACTGCTTATTTCAGTTGAAAGTGGGAACACTCGGAAGAGAAACCCTCAAGTTAAGGGGTAAACCCAGACTGTTACACTTTTTGTACGTACATTTATGCACTTACTGAAATCACCCACGAATTATGAGTTTTTAATACACTGGGAGTTTTTGAAATTCATTTTATATAGTGTAAGTTTCATAGTCAAATAGCGTAGCTAAATTCTTTCTTCATTCCTCATGTCTGAGACAGGAAGGAAAATGACTAAGTGGATTTCTAGTTCAACTGAAATAGCTATGCATTTCTTTTTGTACCCAGACTGAACGTTCTGTGAAATAAGAACATAATGTTTATCATAGACTTTGAAAGTTTTTACTCTCCTGAGCTTCAGTGATATGTCTTTATTAGCTAGCATTATTGAAAAGGTGAGTTGCAGAATTGTATTAATTCATTGACAGACGACACGGTTAACAATTGAAATTAAACAGTAAAATTCAATGGACTCAGGAAGAGATATACCCAGAGGTCCTCCATGTGTATTTAATGCAATAACATTAGAAATCATTTATTTAAAAAAACTTGGAGTCTAGAAAAAAACAGAAATTTATATTATACAGATGTAATCTCTGTGCCTCTTTAAAATTGTATATCTTCCTAGACTTAATATAAATCCCACTTAGGCCGTTATTTCAATCTTTGTCATCAGCACATTAGCCTAAGCCCTTGCCTGGTCACTTAGAACCTTTACTAATCAGGTTTCTGTGCTCAGCATGGGCCATTTTGTTTTATTCTAATTGATGGCACATAATTTAGTACAGTCTTTCTCCCGTAGATTGTTTCCTCACTTTATACTTCAAAGTTATCACCTTGTTGACTAGGACTTGACTCATTCTTTTTGCCTTTCCTAAACCTTAGTCTGCCTAGACCAATCATTGAAGACCCAATGGATACCCCTTTCATCTTCTCATAACATGAACCCTTGTAAGTTTGTTTGAAGGTTTATATTCTATTAGGTATTTTTTCTCATCACTTATCATTCATTCACAAAAATTTATCAAGTGTCCAATCTATTTTTAAAGTATGGCTGAACATGTACTCACCGTAGGTGAGGGTTGAAGGAGAGAAGAGTGAATCAGATTTGTTGCATGCGCTTGAATTGTATACAATTTTGTTCAAGGAGTAGGAAGGCAAACAAAACACAATGATATACAGTGGTAAGAACAAATGTTTTCACCTTCCAAAACTATCTTTGTTGAAATTTCATCTCCAGTGGAAATTTTGTGGTGACTAATAAGGGGAGAAAAACTACTTCCATTCTTCAAATGCACACACAATTGACTATGTTGTCACATACTGATGGGATTAAAATTTTAGTACAGGGAAGGGGTCCTGGCCTGAGCCTTGGGAATCCTGAGTCCTGATCTCAACAGACCCTAAGTAGGAAACTTGCCTCTGGTACCATGTCACTGCTTTGAGCATATCATCCTGATTGATGATGAATTCCTTTATACTTAAAATACAAAGCTCTTCTCATGTCCCAGGTAACGTGAAATTTTTCCCCCCTGGATAAATGTTATTCATTTTTCCCTTTCAGCAAGATGTACGCTTATGATGCTCTGATGCATGACTAAACTATACAATAAATATTATTGGAATACTATGTATTCTCAATTGTAACAAAAGTGACTGTGATCTACATGTAGCTGGAAACACTCTTCCTCTCAAGAATTAAGTAAGATGGATCCAATCCCACATTGACTAGATTTTGAAAGATAAATTCTATTATATTACTTTGTGGAGCTTACATTCTCATGTTTATTTCTAACTCTGAGCTCTTGCTTATGCTACATTATTTCAGTTTAGAAATGGTCTTGTCATCTCACATGCACTGTACCTGGCCTATGCAGATAGGGTGTGCTGCTTCATTAGTAAATTTCCTTAATGCAAATGTATGTGAAAGGATGAGAGAACTTACGTTTAAATCAATCACCCCACCAAAAAAGCCATACATTTATTGTTATGCATTCTTGATAAGCAAAGTGGATAGCGATGAGCAAAGTAGACTGGAATTCAGTTCAAGAATAAGAATGCCTAGGGTAGAACCCTGGCTTTACCATTGCTATGAATCATTGGGTGACCTTGGAAAAGTTGCTTCAAGTCTCTGGGTTTTACTTTCTTCGTGAGTAAAATGAAGATGAAAATAGCACCTCCTTCAATAACTTTTTATGAGGGGAATACATCTAATTCATATAAATTGCTTAGAATATTCTAACATGTAAGTGTTGCTAATTAATAGATCTAACGACCTTTGAACATTTTTAAACTCATGCTTTGTGTGGTTGCCTTTGCCCCCACTCCCAGGCCAAATTTCTATTTTAATGGTTATTATTTTGTTTAATATAGAGCAGTTTCACCATTATTTTTTTATGACCAATAGCCTTTGGAGTTACTATTCCAAGTGGTTTATCAAGGCATTTTCCTAAACTAGGACACATTCCTTTCTAAAAACAATTCTGGAAACAATGGACTATGCATTCAAATATATATTATACATATGCACATATATATATGCATGTTTATGTGTATGAGTATAATATGGACATATTTGTATTGTCAGTTGCCCCCAGAATTCCACGTGTTTGTGTGTTTGATCCCATTTGATCCTCACAGCAATCCCATGAGGCTAGCACTATTACCACTTTTTACAAGAAAGGAGACTGAAGCTTAGAGAGGTTAAATGGGTTGACCAAGATCATACAGTTAGTATCAGAGCCCAAATCAGTCTTCCTTTTGCAAATCTACTTTTAAACAATTAGGCTGTATAAACTCCCACTGCAAAATAGAGGAGGTCAGATAGAGGGTTCGAGGGCCTAGGTTAAATATATTGTTAGGACAATTTATTCTAATATGCCCCACCTATAGCCACAGTGAAAAAGAAAACAATTCCCTAAAGGAATTATAAAGGAGTCCATGGAAATGCTAGCATTTCAGCCAAACTTAGCTCATGGAATATAGAGTTAAAAGGCATTTGCCTCCTAGCGATAGCCTTCCTGTTGATTCATAAGATGCAAATGAAATGTTAATGTTTAAACTAAGTGGGAGAAACTACTTATTTTGAGAGAGAAAAAAAATATAGTATAAGAGTTCTACTCTAGAATATTGTTAATGTAAGAAGAACTGGACGAACAGGACAAGCAGGCTTTTGAGAAAAATTACAGCTGAAGATGGGGCTTAATAGTTTAGAGCACTAAAAGATAAATACTTTTTAAAATCTCTGTGTGTGTGTGTGTGTGTGTGTATGTGTGTGTGTGTTGCGAGTCTCCAGTCTCGCTGGTAACTCGCAGTCTTCTGATGAAAGTTCAGTATGTAACGATTACTAGTTGGCATCCTCTACTGGAGACCAGTCTCACAAAAGGGTGACCCTGTGATGTACGAAAGGCTATTTAATGCCCCAGCGAAGTGCTTCAGGGACCAAGATTTTATTATTCTTTGGTGATGAGAGTTGTGATCCTGCATCCCTGATTTAGAGCCACTTAGGGCTCCGACAGCTCCACCCCGGTGTTCTAGAGGAAAATATCCCTTCATGCTCTCTGCCTGATTTGAAAGCGACACAGCTTCGCGATGTTCCGCCTGGGAGGTGGTTCAATCTTTAGAAATTGCCTGAGAAGCCTGTCCATCTGCTGGAGTGCCTGGTTTTCGAGAACGGACCAAGACGGACTTGGCTTTTAATCTGAAATAATTTGATAATTTTCTGTCTGTAACTTAAAATCACCGCTTAACAAAAGTAAAAAAGTGACAAGCTTTCTAGAGGGCTTTTGTAGACATTGGGAAAATCCGTATGACGAAGTACGGTTTAGAAATTCCGGATTTAATTTCCCCCGGGAAAAACAAATATCTTCTGTTTGGTAGCGGGCAGTCGACTCACGTGGTCTTCCTTTAAAACAAAGTCTATGCCAGCCGGGGGTGAGGGAAGTGGTGGGAGTGAGCAGGGGGAGCAGAGAGATTCGAAAAGTACAGGAGGAATCAGTCCAGTACGGGGATTGCCCCTGCCAACCAGTAGCTATTCCTGTTAACTCCCAGGAAGCAAGTTTCCACCTTTGCCACTTCCTCCTGCCCTTTCCTTTTCCCTTCACTACGGCTCTTGGACCCAAAGTTCGCTCCCCACCGCCACCGCCCTGCTCCACTATTGTCTTTACAGGACAGAAGGCTGCAGCAGCACGGCGGAGAAAAATCCCTGAGGAATGAGTCAGTGAGATGGGCGTATGGGTGGAGGAAGAGGGCAGTCGATTTTTAAACCTCAGCGGGGTGGGTGGGGAGTTGGAAGCCAAAGGCCTTATCACTACCGCGCTGCAACATCACAGAAAGTGTTAGTCCCAGGGCTCTCCCGGGAGCGCGCGGCTCCTGTGCTTTCTCCTTATTGGCGGACCTGGACCTGGGGGCGGAGCCGCGGTGAAACCCCGCCCACCCGGACGCTAGGACAGGGGCACATGGTTCTCCCCGATCCCGGAGCTGGGCTCAGGGCTCGGACTCAGTCCTGCAGCGCCTCTAGGCTGCGGATCCTTGCTTCAACCACCTGCTCTGCGCCGCGTCCGGGGAAGTGGGGAGGAGACCGGAGGGAGGGAGGAGGCGGGGAGAGGAGGAAAGAGGCAGCTTACACACGCCTTCCAGTCCCTCTACTCAGAGCAGCCCGGAGACCGCTGCCGCCGCCGCCGCCGCCGCCGCCGCCGCTGCCGCTGCCACTGCTACCACCGCTGCCACCTGAGGAGACCCGCCGCCCCCCGTTGCTGCCTCCTGCGAGTCCTTAGCACTCGGCGTTTCATGCACATTGCCACTGCCATTATTATTATCATCCCAAGACAAGGAAAATAAAAGAAGATACCAGCGAAAAGAACCGCTTACACCTTTCCGAATTACTCAAGTGTCTCCTGGAAAGAGAGGGTCGTTGTCCCCGGAGGAGCAGCCGAAGGGCCAGTGGGCTGGTGTTGAGCTGGAGGGAGGAGGAGTTGGGGGCATTGCGTGGTGGAAAGTTGCGTGCGGCAGAGACCCGAAGGTGCAGCGCCACAGCCCAGGGGACGGTGTGTCTGGGAGAAGACGCTGCCCCTGTGTCGGGACCCGCCAGCGCGCGGGCACCGCGGGGCCCGGGACGACGCCCCCTCCTGCGGCGTGGACTCCGTCAGTGGCCCTCCAAGAAGGAGGAAGAATATGGAATCCAAGGGAGCCAGCTCCTGCCGTCTGCTCTTCTGCCTCTTGATCTCCGCCACCGTCCTCAGGCCAGGTGAGCAAGGGCCTGGGAGCAGCCCCAGACAGACGTGGGCCTGGAGCAGTTTCCTAGGTCCCCGTCCCAGCCTCGCACCCCCGAGGCAGTGCGCCTAGGCGCATGGATGAGGTAAGGGGACCTCTGTCCCGGCACAGAGCTGTCCCCGGGCTCGGTCACCTGTGCCGCACGTTTGGGGTTGGCTGGTTGGTTCAAGTTTGGGCATGAAGCTGGGGAAACTGGGTGAATCTCCAAGAACTTGGGGCTCCGGGGTTGTGGTTGCAGGGGCCCGTGGGCAGGATTCGCCTGACGCTCTCCGCTGGTCCCTGCGACTCCCAGCTAGGCGGCGGACTCTCGCCCTCTGACAGTTCCTCCTGTCTCTGGGTATCCAAGTCCACGTCACTGCGCCCCGAGCGGTTTTTCTTTCGCTTAGCTCTCGGATGAAATAACTGCCGGCACTTTTTCGTGATAAATCCCCTTGTAACTTCCCCTTGGTGAGCAGAGGAAGGGATGGGAGGGGTACAGAAGGAGAGGACTTTAATCACCTCCTGCCCCCCACGCCTACCTTGAGAAACCTACTGATGCTTCAAATCGTGGTTTCAACGTTCCCCCCTCCGGTCCCCGTCCATTGTCTGGGCGGGTGGTGAGTGTAAGGGTGACCGCAGGCAGATAACACAGCCTGAACAGGAATTAGTAGCTAGGTCTGGGAGACACCTCAGTGAGACGCTTGTGAATTTCCAGGACCTGCTCATAGAACCTCAGTTCTCAGTTCTGTACTGAGTCTTAGAAGAGAGAGAGATGGGGTGGGGGGGGGGAAAAGGCAAAATTCCCAACAACTAAAATATCTCGCGGGAAATCCCTTTCCGCACCCTCGGGGACGTCCGCTGGCATTGGTATCCTCAGACCCGCCTGGCGGCTGACACAAGTTGTTCCTAACAGGGTATTCTGTGCGCTCACAGTTGCCTGACAGAGCAGCAGGTTCCTTTGCTCCCCTAAACTGAAAATTTGGGGGATTTTTTTTTCTTTGAAGTTTTTATTTCTATCCCTGCGTAGACAGTTGCCAGTTAAACTCCTACTTCCTGGTATTTTGGCCTGTTTGTTCTTAGCTTTTTCTTTAGTTTTTATCAAAGAAAAACCTCACTTCCTTTTATCCGTGCATATCCCTTCAGCTGTCGGCAAGCTCAGGTCACAGAAGAGGTTTGAAAGCCTCTGAATCTCTCCCAGGAACTGGCAGGGAGAGGGGTTTGGGGGCTAGAGCCTGTGGAAGAGATTACAAGTGTTTGTGAGCTGCTGCTGCTGCCGTTGCTGTGTGTGTGGGCGGGAGGAGTGCCCTCTCCAGATCTCTTTATTAAAGTTACATTTCTGGGTGAGGTAATGAGCTCACCTGATGTTTCTGAGGCTGAGGGGGGAAAAAAAAAAAAGAAAAAAAAAAAAAAGGCGTCTGCGTTCTCTGACAAATCTCGGGCTCTGGGGCGGGGACTGTGAAACCATAGTTCAACCGGATTTAAAGCAGGTGTCCTAGTGTAACAACGCTGGGGAGGTAGATGGAAAGGCGAGACCCCCCTTGGGCCTGGCACAGTGTGGATTTCACTTTTTCGAGATTCCACTGTCCGATGGAGAAAATGACACTTTGGAGCCAGGGAATGAGTCAAGAAGGGAGGACAAGGGTGATGTCGGTTTGTAAGATGCAAACGTCCACACGCCCAGAGTTGGTTTCCGATTAACCCTCTCGATACTTGGAGAATGTAATCTCACCTACGTCCACACCCCTGACCACAGGCACATACCCAGTTTCCTCTTCTGTGCCGTCACAGGCGGGCCACGTCGCAGGATAGGTTTTTTTTTTTACACATTTAACTGCTAAAAGGGGGAAAGTTCCGCTTTCAGACCTCCTGCGCGGTGATTCTTTTGGCGCCACAGACTAGTGTGTCCAGGGGGCACGGAGCTGCGCGCTTTCAGCGAGCGGCTGGCCCCGGCTCACCGCAGCCAGCCACGGTGAATCTGAGGATCCGATGCTCTGGACCCTCAGATCCGTGGTTTTTGTGAATTACCGAGCTGGCATTGCCGAAATTCTCATTGCAATATGAGTGTGTTTTAAAGGGAAAGGTTACAGCACTAAAGGCGCCGTGTCTACACTGAGGAAGCAAGTCTTGGACAGTGAGTGCGCCTCCTTCGGAGCCCTCTGAATAACAGAGCCCGGTGGGGATGCGGTGCCAATAGCTGGCTTCATTTGAGGGGGGTAATTGACTTCCCCGCCGGCCACCCTTCATTTCCGGAGCAGTTTTAATAGTGTGTGTCCAGTTGTAGAGGTCAAAAACTCGAGTTTGTGAAACTGCTTCCCCGGGTCTTTTGGCCTGTAGTCGCTACACAGTCATTGATATATTTTAGGCGTGCCTCGTTACCTGTTTTGAAAGGAGAGGAAAACGAAAACTGAATTCAGAGATAAAGGCAATGAAATGTGTGTTCAGCATCCGAGGTAGCAATAATCTCATTATTCTTGTAGAAAGAGCGTCAGCCTGTGGTGACATTTTGTATTGCTTTAAAAAAAAAAAAAAAAAAAAAAAAAGGCTTTTCTGGATTATTTACAACAAGGAGGTGGGGCGCTGCAGTTAACTCTTCACTTGGGTCATCTGTGTGAACCCCTCGATGGGATGTTTCATAACTACTCACTGATATAAGATTCATCCTAAGACATGAGCACACATAAAGCTTTCTTCAGTGGGATATTATGTTTGAAACATATCAATTGATCTCAAAAGGACTTGGGAAAGCATCAACTCAAATAATGTCCTTTCAAAGACTATTGATGTAGGACTACTAACATTGATTAATTTAAAAACTGAAAACTGTTTAATAGCCAATATGTATTATTTTTTTCCTTAAGGATTTATTTAATCCAATGGCAATTTACAATTTAATGAAGTATTATTTGCAGTAAATTGCTTTTCTAGGCTTTCTTCAGGACAGCTACCTTCAGGCACTTAAGCAAATCATTTAACCTTTTTGGGCTTCAGTTTTCTCATATAAAACAAAAAGACAAGACTAAAGACCTACACTCTGAAATGCCTCCCAGCTCAAAAACTCTTTGTTTCTGAAGTCTTAAGGTAAAAAACCAATTTAGGCAGGCACAGTCATTTTTCAACACTATTTTTCTAAGGATCTCAGTCTAGACAAAATTCATATAAATTGTATTACTAGAAAAGTATCAGTGGACCCCAATTTCTAATTTCCTTTTTTTTTCTACCTTTAAAAATTCATGATAAAAATTCATGATAACATCTATGCTTACTCTTCCCAGCCTTAGTAGGGGGAAAAAAAAAGCGTGAAGGAGAGAAATTAGCCTTCCACTCTCCTGGGAAAAGAGGACCCAAAAGCAGGAAAGGATAGTAGGCCTCAGAAAGCCCTGTAGTGTAACCCATCCCTCCTGCAAGCCTGCCCCTATTTAAACTGCACACATAGTACCTAGAATGAGATATAAATGATGGTTTATGCTTAAATGTTCATGTTACAAAGCCTCATACTGTACATCCTAAAGTTGCTCAACAGAGAAGTTGATTTGCAACATGGTTGTAAATGCAAGACAGAAGGAAATAGAAAATACTAATACTTTTCTCTTGTTTTAAAACTTGTAGAAATC
The DNA here is from genome assembly GCF_049350105.2 of Macaca mulatta. Lineage (NCBI taxonomy): Eukaryota > Metazoa > Chordata > Mammalia > Primates > Cercopithecidae > Macaca > Macaca mulatta. The sequence continues at coordinate 178,277,428 of NC_133407.1, read as the reverse complement.
CAAAATATCTTGTCTTACCAGATTCCAAACCTTTTCTTACTTTGTAGAAAACTCAAACTAGCTTATCTTTTTTAATAGACATTCAGATGAAAATGCATGTCTACAACTGACTTATCAAAAAGAACATTAATAAAAACCCATTTTAATAGTCTTGTGTTATTAGAAAAATTTTATATTGTAGTAAGTATTCATGTGTTGAGTTTTTAACTATGTCATGTAAGAATGTTGTGACCTTGGGAAAATTATTTTTCTGCTCTTTTTCATTTCCCATCTGTGAATTTTCTTTCTGTGCAATGCATGGTTGTGATTGAGATTAGAATTCCTTTGCTCAGCATTTCAAATTTTTTAAGTAAAACATGCTATATTAATTAAGGGTTTTATTATATTGTTAATAGAATAACACTCTTTAATTTATTCCACTTAATTATCACTTTTATCATTTTATTAAAATAATGGAAATATGGTTTTTTTTCCTCTCTCTTTTTTCTTTTTCTCCCTCAAATTTTCATGCCACTAACCATGGGCCTTTGTAAAACTTAGTACCACCTAAGTTGTCAGTATTACTTGGTGTCAGATGACAGCAGTTTGTCAGATAGTATTTTAAATGCTTTATAATCACCATGTTTTACATTTCCAAACACACTTCTTTCTGTTCTGGCCATTTATTTAGAATAAAACACCATCAAAGAGTTCTGGCTCCCTAAAGGTATTCACTCAAGTAGACACATGCAATTTACAGCCCAGATATGCAGACGATCCACTTAGGTATAGCTGTGATAGAAGAGTATCTCTCTGTCTCAATGTATACATAGAAACTTAAATGTAATTTCTCACTAGGTGTTATTTTTATTCTTCATTGTTAAGTTTTCACAAAGGCTCATCTCATTTCTTACACATTATGTGCGTGACACATGTATGTGACATACGAAAAATGAACTAACTTACTGGAATACTAAATAATGGTTTCTCGGGAATGGTGGGTCATAACATTTATTTGGTTATTACTTTTGGATTTCAGCTTAGTTTATTTTCAACAAGAAATGGAAAAAATCCATTTATACTTTTGATTAGTTTTTTTATTAGGGTAGAATTTTCCTTTCCTTGTGGAGAGTAAATTCAAGACTAAAATAGATATTCTATATTCAGGAAGAGGATATTGCAGGCTATTTGGTAAGGCTACATCCTACAATTATTACAGTCTCCCTATAGTACGTAAGACATTACCATATTTTTGGAGTTACTGATATTTTCATGCAGCTAATTTCTCTGCTTAAATAATAAATTTTACATTCTCTTTTCTCCCTTATTATTGAATGGAATACCTTATATATTTCAGATAGGCCTAGTTCCAAATGTGCTGTGGTATTCAGTAATTGTTTTATGCTAACCTATTATCATAGCCCATTATTGTAGTCTATGTTCCAAGAATGAAATTAGCTTTTAATGCTTCCTCTCTTACTTATCCAGTCAGTTCTCAATTATCCATTCAAATAAGGGGGAATCAGAGTTGTGCACAATCCAAAACAGCTTCTAACCAAAGGCTTACTTAATTTGACTTTGCGTTGAGGTACTTCAATGAACATGTCTGTGCTTGTCTGGTCTAAGAATTCATAGTACTTCAACACAATGAAACTAAACTGCTGGGGAATAGGCTAATCAGAAATTAGACAGCTGTCCAACTTCTCTGATTTGCTTCTCTATTACTGTTATTATTATTGTTTTAGCTCTTTTCTGTATCACTTAAGGAACTGATGGAAAATCTTGGCCCAAGTAAGACGAAAAACATCTATGAGATGAAACTCAACCTTTGCAATCTTTTCAAATCATATAAATATTATAGACTCTTGATGTTCATTCACAGGAAAACATACTATGATCATGGCAATTGCTGTAGTCTTCTGGCCTTTGCTCAATGACACTTCCATTATGAATAATTTGTTTAGCTCTGCAAAATCACATTTCAAGTTTTAGAAAAATTTTACCCTCACCTGGCCCTTTTTCTGAAGCAAGTTTTTTATTACATCATACGAGTTTCCATGAATAAATGAATAATAAAGCAATACCCTTTTCATGGTATGAGTTGGGTTGGCAGCCAGGTAGATTGACTCCCCAGTAGGATATTCACACACCTGCTTTTCGAAAAAAAATTGCTACTTATCATGGATTATGGGGCTACTGTAAACAGTGAAAACAAGTAATATCAAATCCATAAATGTTAGGAAGATTGGAATTTATAATAAAAAAGACTTTATTTTTGATTACTTTAACTTATTATGAAGCTCTAACCAAAGAAGTTAACTGAATTTGTAGATTAAGATATCAACCAGCACTCCAACACAATGTTTTCTTGAGGGAGATAAATCTCAAATATACTTTCACCTTAGAAATTGATGTAAGTAGATTTTTATCCTCTCCATCTGTATAGTTTTAGAGAGTCTAGGTTGCCTTATTTAAACTGTGAATGGGAAAAAAAACAAAAACAAAAAAAAAACTTTCCTGTACTTACTTGCCTTTGGTGCAGAATCAACATTGGAATGTTGATAATGACTAAAATGAGTCTTAACTTTTCCCTTTCCCTGTACTTGTTTTTGCTGTAGCTTTTACCACATCGTATTATGATATTAGTGACTTTTTTTTTCAGTTGAACATAAATTTTTTGAATACCAAATATTATCTTTGTCTATGTATCCTCAAGTCTAGTCAAGAACTTGACACCTAGAAGCTGCTTAAAATTTTTATTTTTATTTTTGCATTAAATAGAGTAGAAGCAATGCATCTGTGGAGAATTAAACTCCATATGGCAGCACCTGACATTCATGGATTACTAGGAAATTTTCTCAAGAAGTTTGGGAGTTGGGGATATAATATCCTCACTGAGAATTGAATTGGAAAATAAAACCATCATGAAAGAACAGAGTGGGACAGGCCATCAAGACCTGATGGCACTTTGGTAGTATTAATGAAAAACAAAAAGAAAAGAACGTGTATATTAGTAAAGGACCTGTGATTAAGGATGAAAAAGGCTTTGGTTATTGGAGAAACAGGAAAAGTAGAGGAGCTGGGCCAAATATGGTTATTGAAGGTATTATACTTAATGAATCCAAACACTTTCTTTTATGGTGAAAGTAAGTGGCCCCTCTAACTGGCAGCCATGACTTGCCCAGTCTCCTTAACAGGTATAGCTTTTTTGTTGAGATAGATAAAACTCATTATTAAGAACCTAATTCTGGGACCAGGCTCAGTGACTCATACCTATAATCCTAGCACTTTGGGAGGCTGAGGCGGGTGGATCACCTGAGGCCAAGAGTTCGAGACTGACCAGCCTGGCCAACATGGTATAACTCCGTCTCTCTCTCTCTCTCTTTTTTTTTTTTTTAAGAACCTAATGCTCTGAATATTCAAGTCAAATAGTAAACTTTCCCATCCTGAGATTTCATGGTCACTAAGAAATCTTCTAATTATAATGTGAGGTTTTGTTTTTTTTGTTGTTTGTTTGTTTGAGACGGTGCCTCGCTCTTGTTGCCCAGGCTGGAGTGCAATGGTGCGATCTCTGCTCACTGCAACCTCTGCCTCCCGAGTTCAAGCGATTCTCCTGCCTCAGCCTTCCAAGTAGCTGGAATTACAGGTGCCCACCACGATGCCCGGTTAATTTTTTGTATTTTTAGTAGAGACTGCATTTCGCCATGTTGGCCAGGCTGGTCTCGAACTCCTGGCCTCAGGTGATCCACCTGCCACGGCTTCCCAAAGTGCTGGGACTACAGGCGTGAGCCACCACACCCGGCCCAATGTAACATCTTATATAGCCAATTTACAGTCAGAGGATGCACTAGCTGGAAGAGAAGCATTGTATTTCCTTGGCAATAACTGCTCTTATGTATACCAATAAGCTTGTTTATGAGATTGTCTAGTGAGAATCCATCCCTAAAAGATGGGAAAATGTTTGGTAAGCAGCCAAAAGAAGCTTCTAAGCTTTCAGGGTCGAAACCTACACATTGAACCCTTCCAAATTCAGCTTGTTTGAGGTACAATCAGCTAAGCATTCCCCAGGTGACACCTATGGTGTCATTTGTTGTCAACTTCTGTGTTACCTACTATAGACATTTATTTTCTTTCTTTTATATCTTTTGGTGCTATCTTGCTTAATATGCACATTATTAGTAGGTTGACTATTCATACTTCTTGGTGTACCCAAGACCGTCCTGGTTTATGCCTCATGTGCTGGTACAATTATTAATGGCATCCTTTTTCATTTTCAGAAGTGCATTTTGGATAACATATTATACAGGCTCCACAGTAATTTGTAACTTGTCTGTCTATATGTCTTGGAGTACTTCACTGCAATAAATGCACTCTTCATCCTAACCAAGTTCATATTTTTAACCCATTTAAATTTAATTATCAGCTACAGTGAAATATCATTAATGGGTTATATTCTCCTTTCATGTCAGGTATAAGAAAGAAAGATGATGTGAGGTTGTAGCCTCTAGAATTCTAGAGTGTTGTAGATATGAAACATTAAAGATCCCATGGTTTGGAATGGAAACTAAGGTGACCTCAGATGCCAAGGGAATAATTTTGTTTGAAATTCACCTGGGAGCTACACTTAGCTACGGCGTTATTTAGGGAAGAACTACTTCAGTATGAGTTTGAATTCTTTTTGCAGCAAATTGTACAACTTCCATTCTGTTCTTCTATGAGATTTCTCAGTAATCACACTACCAATTTGGTTCTTTAAAAAAATCAGGGATATTGAAGGAAGTCCCAGCGTTCTTCTGTACATGTAAACTAAGTGGTATCAGTCAGAAAAGGTGACCTGATGTGGCAACCAACAGTATGGTTGGACACAGTTGTAGTCGAGGGTGTGACAACAGCAAAGACACTTATTGCAGAAACTTTGACCTTGCATTAACAATTTTCACCTTCTAGATCCTTGGGTAAAACATATGACCTTTTGAGAGGCTCAAGCAGTGTTGAATAAGAATACTGTCACTTAGAGTTAAAACCTTAACTCTCCCCAGAGTTAAATTATGGAAAGTTCAGTGTGTGTGAGTGTGTGTGTGTTGGGGGTTGGAGGGAGAAAGAAAGACAGAGAGACAGAGAGAGGGAGAGAGAATGAATTCTGAAGGATTAGAGGCATGCAATTTATTGTCACAAGTTAAACTATGGTAAAAGAAGGGTTGTTGGAAAAATGAGAATGTTCTTTTGATGATCGTTTTGTTTAGCCCCCCATTTGAGGGCTGAAATAAATGAAACCACAGGTTAAGAGATTACCTGAAATCCAGTAGCAAATTAACCACAATTCCTAGTGACATGTTTTCAGTTTCATTTGTGCCTAGACTCATTGATTAAAGATTTTGACCTGTAAAGAACCTAAAAATTACTTAACTACTTGACTAAGGTCACATTGTTGGCCAATCCAGAATTAAAACGCATGTCAATTCATCATTCAGCATATATAACAGCTTTCAACAAATATTAATGGAGTGCTCAATATGTACTATACATTGTGCTTAGGGACATGGAAATAAACTAATTACATTCAAGATCCTGTCAGTCAAAGACGTTATGTTCTCTCAGGGAAACAGATATCAATTAATTAACTTTATAACTATTTGCTAGAAATTTTGGTAAATATCACAAGAACAAACCAATAGCATTTTACAACAAAGTGGCGAGATCTAGTCTGGGGTTTAGGAGAAGCTGAGAAAAGGTCTTACAGGAAGTGATATCTGAACTGTGCTGAGGAATAATCTAGCAAAGGATGTGGGCTGAGGAAATAACATGACTAAGGATACTAACGTGGTAAGAAACATGGTTTCTAACTCCTGGAGTTGAAAATGTGCCTATCTCTTTTCAGGAAAACTAAAGAAGTTTTGAAAGTTGAGGCAAAAACCAAGGATTTCTTGAAGTTATTCAAATACTTTCTTGTAATCTCCCTAATTGAGTTGCCAGTTGTGGGATCTAGAAGAGGATTTCTTTGTCTTAGTGAAATATTCACATATTAGTAAATATTTGTATGTATACCTCCCTACTTAAAAAAATAAAGTGGAAACATACGATATACATCATTTTGTACCTTTCCTTTTTCACTTAGCAGTACATTTTGGAGATTAAAAATTTGTCTCATAGCAGCACATATAGCTCTACCTCATTTTAAAAATGGGTGTATTGGATTTTATTGTACTATCATCATTAATTTAACCATTTCACAAGTTCCTGGAAGTTTAAGTTGCTTCCAATTTTTTGTTATTACAAACAAGAGCCGTGAACATCCTAATACGTGTTATTGTCCATAGAAGCAATTGGTGACAATTGTTGGTAAAATGTCTTGGAAGTGAAATTACTGAGTCAAAGAATATGTGTTTTTCATTTAGAAAGAAATTCTAAAATTACTGTTCAAAGAGTACACATCTTTTAAAAACATCCCCAAAAAAGTAAGAGAATGCCTCTTAAGCTGTCTTCATAAATCTGTACTATTATATTCCTCTTTTTAGCCAGTATAATCAGTTGATTTTAACTTATTTAAAGCTTATTGGAAAAGTTAGAATTATAGGAGTAGTAGGCATACATACTCACATACAAGGCTAAAGCTGTATTGGTGCCTAACTTTATTATATATGAGATTGGGCCAAAAATGGGAAAAGACAGTATTTACCATGAATTTTTATTATTGTTCTTTCCACATAAGATTGTTAACTTTTAGAACATAAACTGTGTAATTATAAGCCATCACTTCTTCCATTTTGTAAGATTCATACTCTGTACAATCAGGATTAAGAGGCAGCCACATTTGAGTCATAAGTATATTTAATACCGGTTTTCAACACAAAGAAATGGTTTCCAAATATTTGTATTAGTCCGTTGTAGGTACAGTATACATTGTATGGGTGGTCTGACTAATGCCACTTTGTAAACCCTGTATAATAGTCATTACTAAACAAACTTCAGTTATTTTTAAGTAAATCATATTTCGAACAATTCTTCCAACAAGTTTAAGGCTTAAGTAAATCAACTTTTGAACAATTCCTCCAACAAAGCTTGTCAGAAATTTTTAGAAGCTGATAAAAAGTACAATATTTTACAAATATTTGTTAAAAATCAGTGCCATTAAATATTTTTCAGTCTGTAGTTTTTTAACCCATTAAGGAAAGTAGGAATAAAATCTATTTTAGTCACTTTTATATAGAAAACAGCAGTATGTATATGATTTTGCCAAAACCATATGGTATATGCTGAAAGTAATATTTTTAAATAAATGATAAATATTCATAATGGAGGTAATGTTTGTATGCACATACTGTAATTTCATGAATAAAGCAGTTTCTGCCTGGTATTTAGTTTTAGATGTTCAAATTTGGGGCACTTATACTTTATTCTGCAAGCATTTTCCCTACCTGGTGACAGGTATGACACTTTCTAAGAAGAATGTTTATGGTAATTATAAGGTATAGGTTTTATATTTTTGCAGAGATAGTCATGGGTCTAAGTATGAATAACGGTTTTGATGTCAGATCTAAGAGTAAAATGTAATATATATTTGGATTTACTCCATTACACAAATCCCCATATTCCACCCAGCCTCAATGGATGCTTGCCTAGTTCTCAAATAATTTTTTTTTTTTTTTAGAAATGCTTGTTTAGTATAAGATTAAATAGCTTCTCTTATCATACTAGAATGGCAAATACGTATCTGTTCATTAAAACAAAACCTTTATCCCCTCAGCTGTTTTCCTCTTTGCTGTTAGAAAATGTCTCCTTTCTAAAAGAAATTATAAAATAGTAAAAAAGGAGTAGGGTTTCAGGGTATGGTTTGGAGGTTATAATTTTCTAGAATCCATCCGAAGTGTTTGGTTGAAAATGATTTGAACTGCTTGACAAATGCTTGTTTAGTATAAGATTAAATAGCTTCTCTTGTCATACTAGAATGGCAAATACCTATCTGTTTATTAAAACAAAACCTTTCTCCACCCAGATGGTTTCATCTGATTTGATGGTAGAGAGTATGGCCGTATCTCCATGGTATTAGAAGACCTATTCTCTACTTGCTCTTCATGAACTCTCTATGCTCAGAGACTCCAGACTGTCAATGCATAGCATAGATTTCTTTATATAAGAGCTCAAGAGCTTGAGCTATGGATCAGAGCATGAGTTTGCTTTCTAGCTTTTGTCTGTTTTTTCATTTGTTAATTGAGGATAGCAGTATTACCAAATTCATTTGGTAGGAATATTCAAGAACGTAATGCGTTTATATTACGTTTGTCAGTGCCTGGCACATTGTAGACACCCAACCAAATAATAATCATTATGAATCACATTTTTCAGTAACATAATAATGTTAGTTATTCACATCAGAAAAACTTGTGAAATACTTCATTTTACTTATGGAGAAACATTTCAGTTCCATCTGAATATATTTTGGGCGTCCATAACAAAACTGGAAAGTATATTTTATTAGAATGTTCATCATCTCAACAAACGTCAAGTAATCTTTCAGTTTTACCATCTCAGGAAAAACAAAAGAACATAATTGAAAATTATAGCTTTAAAATGTAATTTTCCCTAAACAAAAAAAATGAAAAAAAGTGTTAAAATTATAAAGACATATGTAATGTGCTATATTGTTCTCAGAAATTGACATTATTATATGTGTTTCTGTAATCTGAAAATATTAAACCTTAGAAAGAGAAATTTCCGATTGTTATCATGCAGTCATTTTGATAATAAAATTATGATTTTAAATACATTATTTCTCAAGTATAATTCAATAGAGGGAGCTCCACTACTTTCCTTTTATGAGCACTGTAGGATGCTTCCATTTATTATGATTTTTCCAATGACCTCTAATTTAATAGTGAACATTATTAAAAACCTATAATTTTAATATTAAGGATATTTTGGAAATTGAATAGTATCCTCTTTCTATTCATATAATTCAAAAAATGCTTCTACAATAATATGTGTTTTAAAGCCCCAGTTCTTAGTTGTTTGTACTTTTTGCATAATAAATCACTAGACATGATTGAAGTAGGTATACTCTTGAGAAGCATACTTTAATATACCGAGGCATCAAAAGAGAACAAAGTTTATTTCTAATGATAAAATAATGCATGCTTTCATGTTAATTTTGTGGTAGCTATTCAGTTAAAACTGTTACATATTTGAATAGTAGAGGAAATCTTTTAAAATTACTCTGCCTAGATTTTTAACCAAATGGTTATAGATTTCCACATGGAAATGGTCTATACTCACACATGGAAATGGTCTTCTTTCTTTTTTATTTTCTTATATATTCCCTTGATTTAGATAACCCCAAGTTGTATTTTCAAGCTAAATTGATATTCATCATCTTATCTATTATTACTTTACCTTTTAATTTTGTTATGATGAAAGAAGTTGTTGGGTTGATATTGTTCAAAAATTTATAATTTTTTTCACAAATCCACTAACGTGGTTAAACAATTTAAATGGTTTCAATTTTATAAGACATCTCCTAGGATGTTTCTTCATAAGGGAGTTATTATCCACTCTGTATATGACCCTGTCAATTCATTTACCTTTTATGAGGTTCATTTTTCTCATGGAAGTATTGTACCATATGATTTCTTCACAGCTCAAAAATTCTAAGATTCACAACTATACTTTGATTTAGAAGAAGAATATGCACACACACTTGTATGTTTGAATCAGTGTTGAGCAATAATTTTACCTGAAGTCTAATTAAGAAAAAAAATTCAATGATGAGCCTCATTTTAAAATTTGAAATGGAAATGATTTTATTACATTCTATAGAATGTTGTATAATATCACACATGAGACCTCCTAGTTTATTACTGAAATTATATCAGTAAACGAAATGATCTAGTTCTCTGGCATATTTAAGAATTGCCAACATAGAAACAGATTTAAAACATCTCATATTGAAATTAGATTATCTGTCATGATGGTCATACTGGGAAGGGAGCTTTGTGATAAAGGTCTGTGGGTTCTTCATCACAGTTTTAACAAATCACAATTTAAAATACTTTTTAAAGTAAGTGCCCATTTTATTGTGCTTACTTTCCATTATAGATTAGAGTTTGAGAATATGGTGTCTGTAGCCAAATCGTATAGTTTTGAAACCTGTGTCTCCATTCTCCAATTTCCCAGTTGGGTGGCACTGGGGAAGTTGCTTAAACCCTTTCCTGTACTAATCTATACAATGGGAATAATAGCACCTATCTTGTAGGATTGCTGTGAAAGTTAAATGAATTAATACACATAAAGTTCATTAAACAGTGTGGTTGTCAATAGTGAGCTCTTAAGAGGTGTTAGTATTATTCAAGTGTTTAAATAAATTAAATCTCAGTTAATCTTTCCCATTTCCCCAAAATACGATTATACACCCAACTGATTCACATAGATATTACATATAAAGAAAAGAGGCCACAGGTTCAGAATTATAAAATTGTCAGCTGTAGCTCCTCTCCACTCTACCTCTCTTTCCACTCAAAAAATAGAATACGAATGAGAGTGATGTCATGTTATTTATTGGGCATAACCTTGAATCTACTCACTCTATAAAACAAATAAGCCATTCACAAACTCCAAGACTTTATCCATTAATTGTTAGTATCATATTCATTATATCATCATTCCCATCTGGTAATGAAACATCATTGCATTGCAATCCTGAGGTTGAAATATAAATTTAAATGTGAATTTGAAGCTAAAAATGAGATGCTTTGCAGCCTATAGTTTACAGTGTCTCAAAGCAATTGTTTTACGTCATTAGTGTAAGTAGGCCATAGGTAACTTAGGAGTATGAAAGTGAGTGTGCTCCAAAGACATTTATGTAGACTCTGTAGATTCAGAATCTATACAAGAGTAAAATAGAGCCCAGTGATCATATTTTAAGAAACCAAAAAAGTAAACATAGTCTAATGTATTTCTCAAACTTGTTTAGTCCCTTCTAATCTTTTCTCCCCTCTGCCATCAGAGTGACATAAGATCTGAATCGACTCTTATAACTGCTCTGCGTCAAATACTTCAGACACTTCCCAATATAGTCAGGGTAAAATAGTAACTTTTTAGTATAGCATTTAAAATTTTTCTTACATTTCTCAGAACAATTTTTCTTGGAATTCCATGTGCTAGCCATATTTCTAAATGTGCCATGCCCTTCATGCTTCCTGGATGGGTTGTTATTCATGTCTCTGTCTTATTCGAGAACACCCTTTCCTTCACACCCTCTCCAATCACCCTCTCTTTGCCTGAATAACTTGTATCCGTATCCTTCAGAACACAGTTTATATGCCATCTCCTCCAGAAATTCTTCCCTGATCTCTCTAAGGTGCTTGTCCTCTGGAGTTCCAGAGTTCATTTCATTTATTGCCTATTTATTCTTGTCCCTCTCCCTCTCCCTTAGTGGATTTTTATGTTCCCGGAGGCAGGAGGTGTGTCTACTTAATCTTTTTTCTACCCAGTGTCTACTGATAAATAGTACATTTTCAGTACATACATGATGATTGAATAAATGCATTAGTGAAAGTTGGATTTCTTAGTCTACTGATACATAGTACATTCTCAGTACATACATGACAATTGAATAAAGGCATTAGTCGAAATTACATTTCTTAATTATTAATGAAGCCTATTTTAAACAACAACATATAATATTGTATGAATAAGAAATATCTACACTGAGAAAATTGTTCAATTTCTTTTAAAAATTGAGGGAGTGACAACTCTGCTAAAATATGGTCCTAAAAAGAATTTGCTTTGTTCTACCCATGCTATGCAAATTGAGTGTTAAAACAAGTGGAATAAAGTTAGATTTCTTCTGGGTGCCAGTCCAAGTTAACATAAGTACTCTTCTTGAGTTTCCATAGATATTGAACATAGTCTGTTCATTAAATGTGAGATCATCCTGAGAATTATATAAATTTATTTAAACTAATTTATTTTAAAAACTGTAGGTTTGTGAAGATACTAAAACTACTTTTTCTCCCACGGGGTAATTGTAGACATACATTCAAAATAAAAGTGAATGAATGATAATATTAGTTCTTCTATTTTTAATTAGTAGATTAAACCTTTGGATTAGGACATTTCTTATAATCTAGCAGAAATAATATAGGAAAGACTTCATAAGCAGATTGATCAGTCACTGCAGACAGTATTTAATATATTTGTACCACTGAAAACACATCTGTACTGTGGACCGTGTCTTGAATGCTGTTAAGAGTAAAATATTAGATAAAATTTGGAGAAAATCTGGTATTATTTTTACAAAACTATTGACTATTGAAAGAGAACTTTAAAATTCAGTTACTAACTTAACAAAATTATATAAATTCAAATGATGTTTCATTTGTACTGAAAAATAAATCTTGTGCTCTTGAAACTAACATATCATTTTAAGAAATAGGTCTTTACTGATAAAAGCAGTGCAGAATTGGGTTTATCACAGATCTCATTATTCACTGGTATTTGATAGCTGAAAACTTAATAGTTTTAAGTCTGGTGTCTCTGCTCTGGACAAAATAATCTTAAATTCTTATAATCTTTCAACTTAAGTCCTTTTTTATAAGCTTTGTTTTATTTCCTTACTTTACTTTTGATCCTTCCCCATCCTTCAGAATTTTAACTTCTATATCATGATTTTACTCTGCCAATTCCCATATCACCTGTCCAGTTTACCTTGTTAGTAAATTTTTACTTCTTTGGTCTCCGAGGCAAGCTGTCTTCTGAATTCTTGCCCAGAAATTCTAAGACTTTTCTAATATATTATTTAAAATACTTGTCCAGATAAACCAATATAAGTACAACACATTATCACTGACTCTCATTTATTAAGTACCTGCTGTATTCCATGTAAAATAGTACTTTACGAAAGAATGGCTAATATATTTGTAAACCAATTTTAAGTTTAAAAACTCTGACCCTTTTTAATTTTTTAAATTATAAATTGTAATCTTACTTTCACCGTTTTAAATATAGGACTTTGAATGCAGTGTAGTTTATGTATCAAAAGGTAGCCAGAGCAAAGGCATTATCAAATAAAGCCAAGTAAGCAAGATTTTCTCTTTGTTGAAATATATAAACCTAGTTGGGCCCTATCAGTGATCAGTTAAGATTCTGGATTAATCAAAGAGGCTACATGACAGTTTTTTAAAAAATCTTTTCTATTACTTGAAAAAATGTCATCCATTTCGAAGACAAATACTGTCTGGTTCCTGGATTCTTGGCATGTAATGTAGGCTTCACATTCATGGTGTTGTCACCCAACAAAATAATCTTTCCACAAACATATAAAAATATATAGAGTTCTCAATTTTCCATGGAAATAGAATCTAGAGTTAATGTGGTGAAATAATTTTCATCATTAACAAGCCTTATTTTAGTATATGTAAATAGGATTAGATTGAAAAGCCAAGTTTTATAATAAAAGATGTGATTCCAGTAAAAGAGAGTATTCTGTAAAAGCTGGAGGACAAATGAAGCTTAAAGGAGCAGCTTGTACTGAAGAGAAAGGGGAGAGGAATGAGTGGTCCTCTCTTCAGAGAGGAAAGAAAGATAAGACGAAAAGCCAGCATGAAAAGGAACTTGCTGTTTAAAATTACAACAAATTGTTTATGTGGACCAGTAGCATCATGATGTAAAATAAATTTTCTTTACTGCTTTGCCATGACACTTAATTGGTAATACATTCTAGTAAGCCCAAATTTGAATCTCTGCACAATAACTAACATTCAGTTAATTTCTTATTTTGAAGTGGGAAGAGCAATGGCTGGAAAGAAACTTCCTACAGAGAAATTCTGATGCAAGGATGTCTTGAAATCCAGAGCATTTTTGTCCAAATTTAACAATGTTTGTCAAATTTTACAACAGCAGATGTGAATTTATGGTGCTTTATTAAATTTTAGGAATTCTGAATTGTATTCGTCTCCTTAATTCTATAATGAAACTAAAGCTCAGTTAAATAGTCTAAAGAATATTACTTAATAGTACAATTATATAAATATGTCATGCACATGTTGACTTTCAACTGAGTGCATCTGAATATATTCATATCTGTGGTGGGTGCTGAAGACTTGTCTATATAGGTTCAGTTCCATAACTGAACCAGTGAGAATCTAGAAAAACAGTGTTTTCAAAACTGCTCTCTTATGGGCGAATGGAGCACATACTATTGAATGATCTGCTCTAAACTTAGGCATTGATGGGCCTGAAAGAAGACTTGGGTATTGAGCTTCTGCTTCTCTTCACCCGAAGAGTTGACCTTCCAAGACTATAGAGGAAGTTAAAATTAAGAAATGAGTATAACAGAGAAACAAGTAGGTGGCTTCTCAAATTCTGAAACGGGAAGTTTGCGTAAACAAATCTGAAGAAAGAAGAAATTAATATTAGAAAAGCAGAGTTAGGAAGACAGAAGTGAATCAGTAAAATGTCTTTTGTTAGAACAGGTGCCTCTACATCTGTTTTGAATCAACTGCACAATGGTTTATGCATGGGCCAACTGAATAGAAATACTCAAGGCCAACATAAATGGATTTGGTTCTAGTTACAGATTTCTTTGTTTTGTTTTGTTTTCAAAAATAGAGCCCAATTAAATCCATTCTCATTGGCTGTAGACATTACCCAAAATGCCTAATTTGTGCAAGATGTTTCTCTACACCCTACCTTCCTATCCGTATTCCCCATGGGTCCCCAGCATTAGACCCTGCTTCCTGACAGTCTAGACTTGGGCTTGTCATTATACCACAGTAAACATATATATGTAATTGTTTCCTTAGTGAATTGAAGGTTTTTTCATTTAAAATTAAATTTGTGTGGAAAGTATATTCTTTCCCATCAAGCTAGGTGTATTTAAAAGAAGCATACATGTTTAGATGCAAAGCGCTAATTCAGGAAAGACCAGATAACAAGTATCATTATATTCCTTTTCCAAGCATACTCCCCAGTGTTTGGAATGTTATTCTTTTGATCTTAACTCTTTCATCTGAAAGCACCCATCAAAGGTAGCATGAGCAAATAACCCAATAAACATTATTTTTCCAATAGTTTCAGTCTCACCCTACGTAAAATTATAGTGAATGTTGGTGACAGTTCAAACTGACAAATTTTCAGTTTGCCTCTTCTTTTTACCCCAGGTCATTCTCCAATCCGAGAAATCTTGAGATTTTTTCCACAAGATAAATCTTTAGAGTAACTGAGGACTAATTCTATGTTCCACAGCAGTATGTAGTAGTCTCACAGGCTGAGCTTCCAAATGAGGTTGCTGCTACAGGGAAGGGCAGGTGGAAATAAAAATAAAATAAAATAAAAATAAATAATATATTATTTAATTAATTATAATAATTATAATTATTATAATAATTAATTCATTATAATTATTATTATACTTAATAATAAAAATAAATAATCCTTCCCACCCTCACACACACAGTCACACACACAATCAAGAAACCATCAAACAAAGCTCAGAAACATTTCAAACATAAGATCATCTTTTACTTTACTTTCTGTTGCTTGTTACTTTGCCTTCTGGAAATATTGCACAATCTATTAGCTTTTTCTCTTTAGATGTTTGAAGGATACAGAAGGTACTAACTTTTAAAAAAAACAACATTGATTCTCACAACAGAACCTGTCTGTACTTGTTCACTACACACGTACATTGTTAAATATAGTTGCTTCACATACAATACAATAAGAAAGAATTGAAGAAAACAGATTCTATGTAAATAGTCTGCTTCACTAACTCTATTATTTAGTGATTAAATGGAAAAATATTTAGTAATGAACGTTGGTTCATCACTGTTGAATCAGTAACGGTTACCAGGATCATTGTCAAGTTAATAATTGAGACCAGGAACTTCCTTCTCGCTGAGGGCTTTTAGTAGTGATCAGTGGCAGAGCGATGTGAAAGGCTGGAGAAGAAAACAGGAGACCCAGTCCTACCTTTACCAGCAGCCCTGAGATCTTTGTTAATCACTTCATATTTCTGTTCTGCTTCTTTGCTTGTACAATGACGACATTAGGTTACAACTGAGAGGGCTCCCTTCTATGTGATTGTGAGACTTTATTCTACTGCCAAATAAAAATGATGCTTGCATTGTCTCTTTTTTAAAAATTTGCACTTTTTTGTTCTCATCAGTATCCATAATGAAGCACTAAGCATGTAACATTTTGCAGATTGAGATTTCCCAGTCACCGTGCACCATCAATAAAATAATTGAGACATAGGAATAAAAATGCATTACAGTATAAGCAAGCAGTAACAGAGTGTGGAGAATATAAAGACAAGGAGGTATATACTCCCCTCTGCTTAACACTGAACAAACTTTTCAGGAGAGTATCATGTTATATTTATAATATAGAGAAATTAGGTTTGGTTCAGAGAAAAAAATGATTAAACCTATGGAATACAGTTGTTGTAAAGAATGGAAAAGACCTTGTGAAGGAAGAGGTAAAAGGTGAATTAATAGCTGTGATGAGAACACTGATCCATGATTCCTCATCTCCGCAGACAACTGTCCCACAACAAAAACAACACAGCATGCAATTGCTGAAGGAAAAAGCTAGTTCCTCCAATTTGAAATACTACTTTGGAGGAAGACTCAGGGACTTCTACCTCTTATAGTATTACAAAATGTTATACATATACCATACTCCAAGCAGAGATGTTCTGCTGCCTCTTTAAACTTAGTTTAGTACAGAAAGATGGTAAATTTGATGATAAATTTAGTAATAAAGGCAACATTTTTCTTATGTGTAATTTAACAGGAATAAACTGTAATTTAAGATTCCTTCTGGTTCAGATTGTTTATGATTTTTTATTTTGGGGATGTTGGACCTGAAGCTTCACTAAATATTTTGTTATAGAAATACTTTTCTAGGAAAACTTACCAGGGTTAAGAAACCAGATATTTCTTTCTTTCAAAAAATATATAATTGGTATATTTTCAACTTAATAATTAGATTCCAAATGGTCCTAATCACACCATGTGGATCTTTAGCTCTTGAGGATTCAAAGCCATGAGATTTTACAATCACGTTTTAGACAGTAAGGATTGAATGAGTATGTTAAGGATCTTATGAAAGAAAAATGGAAGAAAGACTAATTGAAACAAGTAACTTAAGTGGTGGGCAAGTAAAATCTCTAAGCCAATTTCTTTATCTGTAAAATGAACAGAAAAATAGTATTTATATGAATTCTTTGTTGAATGAACAAAGTGAGAAAATTTTTGGAAAGTGATAAGCAAAGTGAATGGCAAGTAGAAAAGACTTCAGAAATGTTAGCTATTTATTATTTATACAAGAAAAGTGGAAAATATGGTGTACTAAATATGACAAATATGACACATTCAAATAGAAAAGAGGAATAATACTCTGTTATGTAGAAAATTATCCCACTATAATTTTCTATATCCTTATTTATTAAAAATACAGGGATGAAAGTGAGAAAAAAGATATGCAAAACAATGTGTGGTATGTTTGCTTAAAATGGAATGTGTTTTGAAACACACAAAACCATATACCTACTTGTATGCTCACATATACATAGATTTTTTTTTCCCTAAAAAACACACAGGAATCTTAATAATGGGCATCTCTGAAAGGGAGGCTTGCTAATATGACATAGGAGGGAAGTCTTCATATTTTTTAAGTATATACTTTATCTGATTTGAATATTTATAATATGTACATTATTTTAAAATAAACTACTAGTGCAAAATTTGTATTATTTTTTATTTTTTATATTTAATTTTATTTTAAGTTCCAGGATACATGTGCAGGACATGCAGATTTGTTACATAGGTAAACGTGTGTCATGGTGATTTGCTGCACCTATCAACCCATCACCTAGGTATTAAGCCCTGCATGCATTAGCTATTTATCCTGATTCTGTCCCTCCCCCTACCCCCTCAACAGGTCCCAGCATGTGTTGTCCCCCTCCCTGTGTCCATGTGTTCTCATTGTTTGGCTCCTACTTATAAGTGAGAATATGTGGTGTTTGGCTTTCTGTTCCTGCATTACTTTCCTAAGGATAATGGCTTCCCACTTCATCCATGTCCCTGCAAAAGACATTATCTCATTCCTTTTTATGACTGCATAGTATTCCATTGTATTTATGTAACACATTTCCTTTATTCAGCCTATCACTGATGGGCATTTGGGTTGATTCCACGTCTTTGCTACTGTGAACAGTGCTGCAAGGAACATACCTGTGCATGTATCTTAAATGATTTCTATCCCCATGGGTGTATACCCAGTAATGGGATGGCTGGGTTAAACGATATTTATGGTTCTAGGTCTGTGAGGAATCACAACACTGTCTTCCACAATGATTGAACTAATTTACGTTACACCAACAGTGTAAAAGCATTCCTATTTCTCCACAGCCTTGCTAGCATCTGTTGTTTCTTGATTTTTTAATAATCGCCATTCCGACTGGGATGAAATGGTATCTCACTGTGGTTTGATTTGCATTTCTCTAATGATTAGTGATGTTGAGCTTTGTTTTTGTATGTTTGTGGCCGCATAAGTGTCTTCTTTTGAGAATCTCTTCATATCCTTTGCCCACTTTTTAATGGGGTTGTTGGTTTTTTATTTTCTTGGAAATTTGTTTAAGTTCCTTGCAGACTGACTCTGGATATTAGACATCTGTCAGAAGGATAGATTGCAAACATTTTCTCCCATTCTGTAGGTTGTCTGTTCATTCTGATGATAGTTTCTTTTGCTGTGCAGAAGCTCTTTAGTTTAATTAGATCCCATTTGTCAATTTTTGCTTTTGTTGCAATTGCTGTTGATGTTTTGTCATGAAATCTTTGCCCATGCCTATGTCCTGAATGGTATTGCCCAGATTTTCTTCTAGGGTTTTTGTAGTTTTGGGTTTTACATTTAATACTTTATAATCTTGAGTTAATTTTGTCTAATGTCTAAGGAAGGGGTCCAGTTTTAATTTTCTGCATATGGCTAGCCAGTTTTCCCAGCACCATTTATTAAATAGGGAATCCTTTCCTCATTGCTTGTTTTTGTCAGGTTTGTCAAAAATCAGATGGTTGTAGATGTGTGGTGTTATTTCTGAGGCCTCTGTTCTGTTCCATTGGTCTATATATCTATTTTGGTACCAGTACAATGCTGTTTTGGTTACTGTAACCTTGTAGTTTGAAGTCAGGTAGCGTGACGCCTCCAGCTTTGTTCTTGTTGCTTAGGATTGTCTTGACTATATGGGATCTTTTTTGGTTCCATATGAAATTTAAAGTATTTTTTTTCTAATTCTGTGAAGAAAGTCAATGGTAGTTTGATGGGAATAGCATTGAATCTATAAATTACTTTGGGCAGTATGGCCATTTTCACAATACTGATTCTTCCTATCCATGAGCATGGAATGTTTTTCCATTTGTTTGTGTTCTCTCTTGTTTCCTTGAGAAGTGGTTTGTAGTTGTCCTTGAAAAGGTCCTTCACATCCATTGTATGTTGTATTCCTAGGTATTTTATTCTCTTTGTAGAAATTGTGAATGGGAGTTCATTCATGATTTGGCTCTCTGCTTGTCTATTGTTAGTGTATAGGAATACTTCTTATTTTTGCAAATTGATTTTTTATCCTGAGACTTTGCTGAGGTTGCTTATCAGCTTCGGGGCTAAGATGATGGAGTTTTCTAGATATAGGATCATGTCGTTTGCAAAGAGAGACAGTTTTACTTCCTCTCTTCCTATTTAATATCCTTTATTTCTTTCTCTTGCCTGATTTCCCTGGCCAGAACTTCCAATACTATGTTGAATAGGAGTGGTGAGAGAGGGCATCCTTGTATTGTCTTGGTTTTCAAGGGGAATGCTTCCAGCTTTTACCCTTTTAGTGGGATATTGGCTATGGGTTTGTCATAAATGGCTCTTATTATTTTGAAGTATGTTCCTTCAATACCTGGTTTATAGAAGGGATGCTGAATTTTATCAACGACTTTCTCTGCATCTATTGAGATAATTATTGTGGTTTTTTTTCTTTAGTTTTGTTTATGTGATGAATTACATTGATTGGTTTATGTATGTTGAACCAGCCTTGCATCTGGGGATGACGCCAACTTGATTGTGGTGGATAAGCTTTTTGATGTGCTGCAGGATCAGTTTGCCAGTATTTTATTGATGATTTTTGCATCAATGTTCATCAGGGATATTGGCCTGAAGTTTTCCTTTTTGTTTTTGTTGTATTTCTGCCAGGTTTTGGTATCATGATGATGCTGGCCTCACAAAATGATTTAGGAAGAAGTGCCTCCCTTTCAGTTTTTGGAATAGTTTCAGAAGAAATGGTGTCAGCTCCTCTTTGTACCTTTGGTAGAATTCAGCTGTAAATCCTTCTGGTCCTGGCCATTTTTTTTTGGCAGGGGGGGCGGTTTGGTAGGCTATTTATTGCTGCCTCAATTTCAGAACTTACTCTTGGTCTATTCAGGGATTCCACTTCTTCCTGGTTTAGTCTTGGGATGGTGTATGTATCCAGGAATTTATCCATTTCTTCTAGATTTTCTAGTTTCTTTGCATAGTGGTGTTTATTGTATTCTCTGTTGGTTGGTTGTATTTCTGTGGTTTCAGTGGTAATATCTCCTTTATCATTTTTTATTATGTCTGTTTGATTTCTCTTTTTTTCTTTATTAGTCTAGCTAGCAGTCTATTTTATTATTATTATTATTTTTAAAAACATCTCCTAGATTCATTGATTTTTTTGAAGGGTTGTGTGTGTGTGTGTGTGTGTGTGTGTGTGTGTCTATCTCCTTTAATTCTGCTCTGATCTTGGTTATTTCTTGCCTTCTTCTAGCTTCTGGGTTTGTTTGCTTTGGGTTCTCCAGTTCTTTTAGTTGTGATGTTAGGTTTATGACTTGAGATCTTTCTAACTTTTTGATGTGGACATTTAGTGCTATAAATTTACCTCTTAACGCTGCTTTAGCTGTGTCCCAGAGATTCTGGTACATTGTCTCTTTGTTCTCATTGGTTTCAAAGATCGTCTTGATTTCTGTCTTAATTTCATTATTTACCCAGGAGTCATTCAGGAGCAGGTTGTCAATTTCCATGTAATTGTGTCATTTTGAGTGAGTTTCTTGATCTTGAGTTCTAGCTTGATTGTAGTGCAAAATTATTGTAACAACAGTATTACTACCAAAACTGTAGACAAGATACATCTTCTCACATAGTAATTTATTTATTATGAATTGAGAAATTAGGAATTTTGGCTATAGTCCCTATGAAACTTTAGGATAACAGTTGTACTCATTTTTATGTGTTACTTGTTTCTTTTCCCCTTCCTTAGGCTTGTGAATTTTTTTCTTATTTGTTATAATAAACCTACAAACATATTGGCATTAAAAGGATCTTTCGTTTTTATTGCCATTCTTAATATTAGTCTATGTTTAAGTTAAATCACATTTAAGATGAAGTTGCATAGTTTGCTTCTTGCTTGATGTTTTGAAGTGATTCGCAAGTGTAACAATGTAAGCCTAGAGGATATCTACTAAAAAAAAAAAAAATCACCCAAACATATAGTTAACAGAAGTGCAAATATTCTTCAGTAGAAATAAATTTATACATGTGATGGCAAGCAAGTGTGAGAAGAAAGCGTACCATAAGAGGAATTTAAATTTTGTATCAATAATAATGTTTTGACACTCAAGACTGTTGAACCACACTTAAAAGAATGGATTATTTTAAAAACTGTGGCATAGTATTTCTGGAGAAGTATTTCCTAAATTCTTGTGATCCAAATAATTAGACCACAACCAAATTAATTTTGGAATGGTATATTCTTACACTCACTCTTAGAATTCACAATAGAAATGAGCTTCGCTAACTCCTGGTATAAAGAAATTTAACATTGTTTAATCCTATGTCTGACTTGAGACATTTGGAAAGCCAGCATTTGGAAAGCAGCGTTTAGAAGTAAAATATACTACATGAATGAAATACAGTGTCCAGATTTAGGATTATTTGATGTCTGGTACCTTCTTAACCATAATTCTGCATTATAAGTCAAAATCAACAGAAGAACATAACAAATAAACACAAAAAGCCCTATTATTTATTTCCATGAAGATACATGTAAGATTTCCACATGATTTGGAATTTATATTATCTAAATTTTATTTTAAACTCACTCAAATATGCATAATTGCAAATTTGGAAAAGCAGCCAGTAATATCAAAATACTGTTATTTTTTGCCTGTGTATTTTTACAAAATATTTTGAGTCCATTACTTCAAGAGGTCCATATCAGTATTCAAGTACTATGGTACTTTCACTAGTAGCCAAGTACTATAGTACTTTGACTAAGTATGAAAACAGCCTGTAAGCCTCCTAAAGCTGAAAATATTAAAATTTCATTCTTAGACAATTGAATCCACCAATAAAATACAGAATAATATAAAGCAATCGGTTGATTTTGTTTACTTCCCATTTTACTTTGCCACGTGTTTCCCTGACATATGACTCACTACCTATGTATGTCTGTGTCTAAGAGGAACATACATAAGTACCCAGAAGTGACATGCACGGGGTGAGGGAAGCATAAGCATGTTGAGGTACTTATCTCCTGCAGAGCAAACGTCATGATCTGGAAATGACTGCATTTCCTCCCACATGCCTAGGCTTTTCTGAATCCCTGGTTCTCTTTTCAACAGGCCGATAGAAATATCTCTGCTTCTTTGTTGTTATTTACATTTACCAAAACTGCAGGGATTTCTTTAGATGCTTTCCAGCTAGTCTGGCTTTATAAATCAGACCTATGTCCCAAAGAAATTTTAATAAGTTTTCACTATTTTTAGGAAAACACAAGACATGTAATATATTCCATAAACTACTCCTGAAAATATTTTTTAAATTTCAGAATTACATTGTGTTTAGTACTATACAACTCCAATTTTCTCCTGCAATCTATAGATTTATTGACATTTGCAAAATTGCTCAGGCAGAAAGGTGGTTTCTTTTTCCATTTTAATATTAACTGCAGTCATAAAACAAGCATGGCAAGCCAGTGACTATATTTTGGGAAATTTTTTAGATAATTCAGTAGCTTACAAAAATTATCTTTGTTTATTCTGAGTCCATTACAGCAGACTTGTAAGGTTCGGTTGTATGTATTCGTTTTTTCTACTAATGTGGAAAGTAGTTGTAGTTTTATAATTAATGAAATAAAATGCAAGCAAGGTAATAATGACCGTATTTCATGGAGTATTTTCTAACTTTATAACTGTAAGCACAGTAAATAAATCATGTACCTTATGCCATAAACTTATTCTCAAAGTTTATCTTAAGTTAATCAACATGTATGATTTGACTTTTCATCAAATAACCGCCCTGCCAACTTATTAACAAAGGATTCCTGATATTAAAATTTTTTAGCAGTTTTTTGGGCCTTTCAAGATCTTTCCATTAAAATATGTATTTAGTGACCACAATGGAATATGTTTTCACTCTTCAGGTTGAACAATCTTCAGTGCAACTTTTTCAGGATGATGTTTCATACAGTGTCACTGTAATCCTATAAAGTATAATAGGAAGATTTAAGAACTTTTTGTTCTTGGAAAGTACACAGAAATAGAGAAATTCACAGTGAAAAATGAGCTTTTATTTCTTATATCCAGAGATGTTTTCTTACTAAATTGTTCTCTCTTTTTTTTTTTTTTTTTTTTTTTTTTGAGACGGAGTCTCGCTCTGTCACCCAGGCTGGAGTGCAGTGGCCGGATCTCAGCTCACTGCAAGCTCCGCCTCCCGGGTTTACGCCATTCTCCTGCCTCAGCTTCCCGAGTAGCTGGGACTACAGGCGCCCGCCACCTCGCCCGGCTAGTTTTTTGTATTTTTTAGTAGAGACGGGGTTTCACCGTGTTAACCAGGATGGTCTCGATCTCCCGACCTCGTGATCCGCCCGTCTCGGCCTCCCAAAGTGCTGGGATTACAGGCTTGAGCCACCGCGCCCGGCCACTAAATTGTTCTCTATGTATACTTATGTGACACTTTTTTTTTCTATTTGGTGTCAAGTGATTCTTTTACATCAGCTCTCCATTTTAGATTATACCCATTAAAATATGCTTTTCTTTTACTATTAAGTTAAAAGCAATTAACTCAATATGACTTACGACACCATGTTATTTAGGATATCTTACTCCAATGACAGGAATCAACAGGATTTAGCTTAAGCAAACATGGGAGATATATAATGAGGGCACAAGAAATCTCTGTAAGAGAGCTATAGTAGAATATGCATCTCTGTAATGAAGCTAGGACTTAGATCTCAAGAACGAATTTAAATTAAGGGCATGAAGGCTGTCAGTTCTGTCTGCCTCAATTCCTCAGTTCTTCGTTCTTTTCATTTGCCTTCTCTCTTTCTGAAGACTATACCATTTTGATTCTAAGGCCATATGGCAGCCCATATCTCCTGGATTCAGTTCTCCTCCATTTAATAAACATAGTTTGCCTAGTTCTGAATTCATAGGGAAAGGTTTCTGATTGGCTTAGCTTGGGTCAGGTGTCCTTTTAGGACCAGCCAACTAAGATTGGAAGAGGGAAATTTGACAAGTTTCTGTGCAATTTCAAGAAGCCTTGGGATGTGCTAATAAAGCAGACTGGGTGAGCAAAATAATTGCCTACTATAGCACTTTTTGCTTAATTTAATTAAATTAACATTTATTAGACACCGATCATAAGAAAGTTATAAATGTGCTGCTGAATAAATGAGTAAAATACTGTGTCTATATTCAACAATTCAAGGATGTGGCAGCTGTGCAAATCACTGGAATACAATGAAGACAGAGAATGGAGCTTAGTGATGATCATAAGGAGAGAAATAGGAGGTCTAGGAGCTAGGAGGTATGATCTTCCTGAGAATGTTTGAAATAGAAGAGATCTGAATATCTGTGGGGGCCAAAAGGAAAGAAGGATCAGACTCAAAGGGTAAAACTGAACTTGGAAAAGCACAAGAATTGATTGTGCAATGTCTCAAATCTGGAGAAAGATGCAAAACTGAGAAATGGGACAAGATTACCAGAAACTTACTAGGCTTCTTCCTGAAAGGTAGAAACAAAAGATGAATACAGGCATTAGTACAAATTGAGTTTTTAAGTAGAATTAATTTCGAGTGGATTTAGTGAAGTTTTGGACATTCTTCAGCAATATCTACTATCTAACAGTAAAAATATGGTGGAACCATAGCTTCCCTACTGCCCAGTCCTCTGTCTGTCCTTGATGTTCATGGTGTCAGTGATTATTGGCATGGTTAACTCTGCAAGTAGTATTTAAGAAAACATGATTGCCCTCTTAAAGGTTACCATACCTTTCCAAAGACCATAGCCTCTGAATTCATTTCTTAGCAGTTTTATAGTTCCTTTATTAAATGTTAGCATGTGAGATAGTAATTTTTCATGAAAAGCATGTGTATACCTTTAAGTGGCATGAAAGTGTTAACTATCTGTGGACTTTTATCCCATTTCAGCTTATGGTGACAGGTTTCCTATTGTAGATGAATTGAACTAATTTTTTAAAATAACCTTTTTTTGTGAGGCTATATCAATTGGTGTGCTACAGTTAAAATGTATTACTTTGCCCTATTTCCCATTTTCTACTAAAGTTTATAATTCACACAAAAAAATACAATAAAGTATGTCTCCTGAAATTGTGCTTTGTGAAATGATGAGGCCATTACTCTGCCTTTTGAGATTAATAAATTTTTCTCTTGGCATTTGTTCCCTTATCTAACTGGCAATGTGAATTTAAACTTTACAGATAAATATTATATTATTGTTTTAAGTTTTGATTTTTGTTTATTCCTTATAAACATCACTTTAGAAAAACACTGTATCTTCTGCAAGTTGTACACATGTGTATATGAAGTAAACCTAGTCAAAGTGCTACAGTTGCTTTGTAATTCAAAATTATATAAGTACATTATGTTATGTTGAATAACAAAAAGTGATAACTGCAAGTTTAAATGGGTGACTAAATTTAAAAAATAATTTATACCAGGTATAGAGATAATAGATTTAAGCATATCAATTTAAACTTACAGCTATCACTTCTTGTTATTTAACATAACATAATATATTCATGAATAGGTAGTAGATTCCATTTTTCATGATCAATCTTTCTTCAAATAACCCTCCCTCCAATTTTCAATAACAACAAAACACAACAAATTAACCACTCATTCAAATTCTAAACTATTTATTTAATGATTGTCACATACCTTTTTAAAGAACACTTTATTTTCCAAATATAATTTGACTAAATGCATATAAGAACTGAACCAATAAAAAAGCTTTTTAAAAAATTGAACTTCTGTTTGATAAATGAAATTATTTGACAGCACTAAAATATGTAAAATAATGGTTTAGAATATCATTTTAAATCCACTTTTTAATAAAAGCTTTCTTAACTAATTAATTCAACAAGTATTTGTTGAGTGACTACCATTGGTTAGCTACTGTGTTAAGTTGGATGCTAGGAATGCAGCAGTAAACAAAACATGGTCCTATGAAGCTTTTGTTTTGGTGGAATGGTGGTTCTTAAACTTGAAAGTGCCTTTCAATCACCTGGAGAGCTTGTTAAAACATAGGTTGTTGGGCTTTACACCTAGAGTTTCAGATTCACTATTTCTGAAGAGGTGTTCCAAATTTGCATTTCTAAAAGGGTCCCATATGTTGCTGATGTTGCTGGTCCTGGCACCACACTTTGAGAACAGCTGTCCTAGAGGAGGCAGTGCTGTCTATATACCAGAACTTCAATTAGCCTGTGCTGTGCTGACCCATGCCCACTGCAGCCCTCCCTCTTTCATTTTTTTCAGTAGAAAAAATGCTTTCTGTAAATACAATCTGGTATGTGGATAGTGCACAAATTATGTAGTTGCTTATTAAATTATTGAGTAATGTATGAGGTCAAGTAAATATAATTTTCAAAGACAACACTACCTTATTTAGCCCAGTGAAAATGTATCATCAGCATTATGGCCTGATTTTCAATTTAATCATCACTTTATTTTAACATAAAGCTTTTCTTTCTGATCTTTTGGTAGCCATCCAGTTTTCCATAGTCTTTTAAATGTGATGGCCAGTGGTTCATTTATTGCAATAATTAAGATGGATAGCAGCATGCCAGCTGGAATGACTACACTTGTGTTTATCGTATAAATTATTTCCTTAGTATAAAAGCCTCTTTTATGGCTTTTGCTTTGGTCATGTCTTTTGTACCTTAAACCATTAACCATAGCATGTTTAGGAGAGCCATTTATAAAGAAGCTGGTAATATTTACCAATTTCTAATCACCATTAATTCATGTCTACATTTTTCTTAGCACTGGAGATTGCTTGTTGCTTTGTTCCTTCTGCCAAGAGCAAGAAAAAAAAAGTCTTCTAAGCCTTCTAGGACTCATAAGCCTTCTTTTTCCTTTTCTTTCTTTTCTTTGATTTTTTTTTTTTTTTACTACATTCACACTTCTTTTATTTTGTTCTACTCTCATCTCTTTTCCTTGTGAATGTTAAGTGACTTTGGTTAGTTTACTCAAAATACATAGAAATGCAGCCCCTAATGTGAATTTCTTATAAGGCATACTTGAAATTCCTTTAAAACACAGAGAGCTACTGATTTTTGTCATTTTTTAAAATGCTAATTGAGTTTGGTGGTCTTTTCCATTTCAAAAATAATTGCATTTCAGGTTTAACAGAAATTATTCAGATATAGTTCAGACACTGATCATTTCTGTATGCATCATAGTACCCAGCAAATTTCAGTAAATATTTGCTGACCTGACTATTTTGTTTCTTTACACTTTAGCTTCAGAGGAAATTGCATGCCTGTTAGCTTTCTAAAAGCTAGCGTAGTGATTGTTGGTATGTTTACAATACTCATCTTTCCTTTTAAACTTTGTAAGTTTGAAAGTATAAATTACAATGTCATTTTATAGCAGAATATAAATTTTATTATTATCCATATGTCAAATAACTAGTTAAAGCAATTCAGAGTAGTTAAGAGGGAATATTTAGTGGCAATAAATGTACATTGTTGCATATAAATACACATATTAGGCCTAGATTTATTGTCTACAATTCTTTTAATTTTTCAGATTTCAATATGAAAAAAGGGGAATGAAATAAGCAAAAGACTATATCCAGTTACTGTAACTAATGCTAATTTCATAATCTCTTAATGGTTTAATATTATATCCTGATGGTTTTACGCTTTTGGACCAATCTTTCAGTCTATCCTTTTCTGACCACTCAAACCATGAAAACCTACCCTTTCTGGAAAGTCCAAGAGCCAGTCAGTTCACACAAAGACAACAAGAGCCACTCTGTTTGGAAAACTTTGGCTCTTTTTCAGCAGTCACCATTGGCCTTAGAATACAGAGCATTCTTACCCACTGGCTAAGATTAACTTGGTTAGCAGACAGCCTACATCCCTTCGTATAAAAACTGTTCTTAAAAAGAAGCAAACATTGTCCTAAATTTCCTTACCCCATCCCTATCATCACCTACTTTCTGTCACTGAGTTGTTAATACCTTTATTCTTATATACAGATTTTATAAGTTGTCCCTACCTGTTTTTAAATAATTGAGGTTATAAGCATAATAGTTGGAAGGGGTAACTACGTTGTCCTGTTAAGGCTGATAAAATGGCACAGATGCTTTTAAACATACACAGGAAGAATGAGAAAAGCAGGTAGCCCTTGTTTGGACCATTAAGAAGAATGATAAAGTATTGTTCTTATAGTATGTTTGTGGGTAAAGTATTTGAAAGCTTCTAACCTGCCATTGATAAAAGATACTTTACTATTAGGTTTTGAAAACTGCCTTTAAAAAAAATCTGCTGCAAACATCATTTAATATGTCATTTAACTTATAAATAACAAGCAGAAACCTAATATCTTCATTTTTGCAGGTATGAAATATTTTAAAAGAATTGAAAATAAATTTTAATTTTATTCATTGATACTGTGAAGGAGAACTTTAATAGACTAAGCATAATGTATCATTTGCACTTATGTAATGATTTTATTACTGTCATTCTAGAATACTATAAATTTAGAAGAGTAATAATACAGTAATAATAAAATTTTTTAACTTGTTTTAGTCTCAGGTTCAGAGATGAGTAAAAGACCCTCAGGACATACATAAAGAGAAAGAACTATTTCTAGACAGAAATGAAGAAATATGAAACACTCAAGTGTAAGATTCCCTGAAGATGGAATGATGGTAGTTGTGTTGGGGGGTGGGGGGTGGGATTTGCTGGTTGAGGGAAGAGAAGAGAAACTAATCTATTGTTCAGAAACTGGGGTTAATTAGACCAGGAATTAAATTTCTACTCAGTTACCAGCTAGCCATTTGCCTTTGAGAAAGTTACTTCAGTCTTTTGATACTTTAATTCTCATCTGTAAAATGGGGAAGGTAATACCTGTTTTATAAAGTTAGTGGCATAATTAAATTTTAAAAATGGGTATTAAAGCATTTTGTACACAAAGTAGGCACTCAAGAATCGAACTATTACTAAAGACTCTTACTATTAAAGAAAAGCAAAACTATATTATAAAGGAAAAGCAAACAAACTCTGGACAATCAGGATTATACCAGAAGTGTATTTTCCATGGAAGTTGAACCTAGATTAGTGTATAATAAGGAACTGCTACAAGCATTAATCGTTTCTTACAAATTGGCTACTGATCCCACAAGGAACACCCACACCTTAGTAGCTGATGATCCCCTTTTGTGTGAAATAGAAATAACTATAAGTAGACAATAAATGAAAACTGAAATTATGTACTGTCTCTGTAATTTATATCTAGTATTTGAAAGATCACCACTGAATCTTATGAACTTTGCTGACTCCTATACACAGCTACCTGGGAAATTTCTTTAGGGGATGAGACACAGGAACAACACAGTAGAGGAGCAGTACAAAATGTTCAGGAGAAGATAATTTTATAGTCAGATAGCATTGTCATAAGAAACATGCTGTATTTTCCACTAAGCTCATGTTTGCTCTCAGTGCAGCTGTTTATTCATTCATTCATCCAGTAAATTTTTATGAAGTGTTTATATGTTATCAGCACAGAACTACCAACACCTGAAAGTACAATAATCCCTAGGATAGATATAGTCCTTGCCTTTGTAGAACTTGTAGTGTGTCTAAATTTTTTTTTAAATCATTCTGACTCTTTTAGAAAGACTTCTTCATATTAAGTCGAAGAAAGTGAGTAAAGTTGCCACTCCCATAGTATAACCCTTTTAATGACCCCGTCTTTCTCATTATTAAGATATGTCCACGTGACTTAGGTGTTCTGAAGCAAAGTAAACTCCTCTAGATCAGTGGTTTTCAGCCCTTACTGCACTTAGGATCATCTTGGAATTTTTGAATATATGAATAATTAAGTCTGATCACACACAATTAAATAAGAATTTCTAGACTTGGGGCTTACGCATTAGTATTGTTTAAACGCTTTAGAAGTGATTCTAATGTGTAGCCATGCTTGCGAACCGCCACTTGAAAAAAACAGAGAAGAAAAATAGCAACCTGGGATAGTGAATAATGACAAACAGGAAGCAAAGTGAGTGATAGAAATAACAATTATGAAGTTTTACTAAACATCCCCCCCATCATAGATGTCAAGATAAGGCTTATACAGAAAGTAAATAAAACAGCTTACTCTTAGATAATATAGTGATTTCATTTATACTCAATGGAAATATTCCATCAAGAAATGTGCCAAATCTAGATACTTTGTCATATTATTAGAAATGTCATTATTGCAGCTAGAAGATAGTAGATAGGAGGCAGGACTAGCTTGCAGCTCCCACTCGGACGGACAGAGCAGTGTGTGGAGATTGATTGTGAACCATTGCTCCAAGAACTACAGCAGGAACATACCAGTAAAGCCGAGAGAATCCACAGACCCTTTGAAGGAACTGTATCACTGCTGTAGGCTCCATGGGATGCTGAAAAACTGTGAGTCAGCTTGCTTTCTCAACGGGGAGGCTCACGGTTTGGGGCAAATTCTCAGCCCTGGTCACCACCAGTGCTGTTGGTGGGGCACGGTGGGAGTGAGACCGGCCTTTAGGACTTCAGGCTGCATGGGAGTGGGGTGAGGCCCGTGACTGCTGACTTTCTCCCACTTCCTTGGAAACCTGTATGACTCAGCAGAGGCAGCCATAATCACCCTGGGAATATAACTCCATTGGAGTTGTAACTGCACCCCCATCCCCCATGGCAGCCACAGCAAGCCCTGCCCAGGAGAGGCTGAGCTCAGACACATCTATCCCTGCCTCTACCTGGTGGTCATCCTATACCTGCCAGTGTAGCCAAAGACAAAGATCATCATCTCCTGGGAGCCCTACAGCCCTGCCCACTGTCTGAGAAACCTGAATACTTAACCAGGTGTCCCTAGGGCAAGTTTGCATCTTCTCTATAGGACTGCAGCTGATGTGCTTTTTTTTTTGAAATGGAGTTTTGCCCTTGTTGCCCAGGCTGGAGTGCAATTGTGCGATCTCAGCTCACTGCAACCTCTGCCTCCTGGGTTCAAGTGATTCTCCTGCCTCAGCAACACAACCTATCAAAACCTCTGGGAAACAGCAAAAGTGGTGCTAAGAGGAAAGTTCATAGCATTAAATGCCTACATCAGAAAACCCGAAAGGGCACCAATAGAGAATCTAAAGTCACACCTCATGGAACTGGAGGAAAAAAAAAATCCAAATCCAAACTCCTCATGGAACTGGAGGAAAAAAAAAAATCCAAATCCAAACTCAGCCTAAGAAAAGAAATAACTAAGATCAGAACACAACTAAATGAAATTGAAATGACAACAACAACAAAAAAACAATAAAAAGATAAATTAAAAAAAACTGGTTCTTTGAAAAGATAAATAAATTTGATAAATTTGATAGACCATTAGCAAGATTAACCAAGAAAAGGAGAGAGAAAATCCAAATAAGCTCAATTACAAACGAAACAGAAGATATTGCAACTGACACCACAGAAGCACAAAAGGTCATTCAAGACTTCTATGAACACCTCTGCGTGCATAAACTAGAAAACGCAGAGGAGATGAATAAACTCCTGGAAACATACAACCCTCCTATATTAAACCAGGAAGATATAGAATCTCTGAACAGACCAATAATAAGCAACAAGATTGAAATGGTAATAAAAAGAAAATGCCAACAAAAAAAAAGTCCAGGACCAGATGGATTCACGGCTGAATTATATCAGACATTCAAAGAAGAATTGGCACCTATCCTAACGACACTATTCCAAAAGATAGAGAAAGAAGGAATCCTCCCTAAGTCATTCTATGAAGCCAGTATTACTCTAATACCAAAACCAGGGAAGGACATAACAACAAAAACAACAGAGCAGTATCCCTAATGAACATAGATGCAAAAATCCTCAACAAAATGCTAGCAAACCAATTCCAACACCATATCAAAAAGATAGTCCACCAAGATTAAGTGGGTTTCATACCAGCGATGCAGGGATTGTTTAACATACATAAGTCAATAGATGTGATACACCACATAAGCAGAATTAACAACAAAAATCACATGATCATCTCAATAGATGCAGAAAAAGCATTTGACAAAATTCAGTATCCCTTTATTATTAAAGCCCTCAGCAAAATTGGCATAGAAGGGATATACCTTAAGGTAATAAAAGTCATCTATGACAAACTCACAGCCAACATCATACTGAATGGGAAAAGTTGAAAGCATTCCCCCTCGGCCGGGTGCGGTGGCTCAAGCCTGTAATCCCAGCACTTTGGGAGGCCGAGACGGGCGGATCACGAGGTCAGGAGATCGAGACCATCCTGGCTAGCACGGTGAAACCCCATCTCTACTAAAAAATACAAAAAAAAACTAGCCGGGCGAGGTGGCGGGCGCCTGTAGTCCCAGCTACTCGGGAGGCTGAGGCAGGAGAATGGCGTAAACCCGGGAGGCGGAGCTTGCAGTGAGCTGAGATCCGGCCACTGCACTCCAGCCTGGGCGACAGAGCCAGACTCCCTCTCAAAAAAAAAAAAAAAAAAAAAAAAAAAAAAAAAAAGAAAGCATTCCCCCTGATAACTGGAACAAGACAAGGATGCCCACTTTCACCACTTCTTTTCAACACAGTACTGAAAGTCCTATTCAGAGCAATCAGATAAGAGAAAGAAATAAAGGGCATCCAAAGAGGAAGTCAAACTGTCACCGTGTGCTGATGACATGGTTATATATCTAGAAAATCTTAAAGACTTATTAAGATCCTAGAACTGGTAAATGAATTCACAAAGTTTCAGGATACAAAATTAATGTACACAAATCAGTAGCTCTGCTGTATACCAACAGTGACCAGGCTGAGAATCAAATCAGGAACTCAACCTCATTCACAATAGCTGCAAAAAATAAAATAAAATACTTAAGAATATACTTAACTAAGGACATGAAATACCTTAAGAAGAAAACAACAAAACACTGCTGAAAGAAATCATAGATGACACAAACAAATGGAAACACAACCCATGCTCATGGTTGGGTAGAATCAATATGGTGAAAATGACCATACTGCCAAAAGCAATTTACAAATTCAATGCAATTCCCATCAAAAATACCACCATTATTCTTCACAGAGTTAGAAAAATGAATCTTAAAGTTCTTATGAAACAAAAAAGCCCACATAGCCAAAGCAAAAAGAACAAATCTGGAGGCATCACATTACCCTACTTCAAACTGTACTATAAGGCCATAGTCACCAAAACAGCATGATACTGGTATAAAAATAGGCACCTAGAACAATGGAACAGAATAGAAAACCCAGAAATAAACCCAAATATCTACAGCCAACTGATCCTTGACAGAACAAACAAACACATAAGGTGGAGAAAGGACACCCTATTCAACAAATTGTGCTGGGATAATTGGCTAGCCACATGTACAAGAATGAAACTGGATTCTCATCTTACCTTATACAAAAATCAACTCAGGATTGATCAAAGACTTAAATCTAAGACCTAAATCCATACACATTCTAGAAGATAACTTTGGAAAAACCTCTGTAGACATTGGGTTAGGCAAAGACATCAAGACCAAGATTCCAAAAGCAAATGCAACAAAAACAAAGAGAAATAGTTGGTACCTAATTAAACTAAAAAGGTTCTGCACAGTAAAAAGAACAGTCAGCAGAGTAAACAGACAACCCACTGAGTAGGAGAAAATCTTCACAATCTGTACATCTGACAAAGGGCTAATATCCAGAATCTACAAAGAATTCAAATAAATCAGCAAGAAAAAACAAAACAAAACAAAAAAACAATTCCATCAAAAAGCAGGCTAAGGAGATGAACAGATAATTATCAAAAAAAAGATGTACAATTGACCAACAGCCATATGGAAAAATGCTCAATATCACTAATTATCAGGGAAATGCAAATCAAAACCACAATGCAATACCACCTCAGTCCTGAAGAATGACCATAATTTAAAAATTAAACAATAATTGATGTTGGAATGGATGCAGTGAAAACTGAACACTTTTATGCTGTTGGTGGGAATGTAAACTAGTACAACCACTATGGAAAACAGTGTGGAGATTCCTTGAAGAACTAAAAGTAGATCTACCATTTGATCCAGCAATCCCACTACTAGGTATCTACCCAGAGGAAAAGAAGTCATTATATGAAAAAGATACTTGCACATGTATGTTTATAGCAGCACAATTTGCAATTGCAAAAATAAGGGACCAGTTCAAATGTCCATCAGTCAATGAGTGGATAAAGAAAATGTGATATGTGTATATATATATACACACACACACACACACACACACACGTTATTCACACACCATGGAATGCTACTCAGCCATAAAAAGGAAGGAAATAATGGCATTCACAGCAACCTGTATAGAATTGGAGACTATCATTCGAAGTTAAGTAACTCAAGAATGGAAAACCAAGCATCATATGTTCTCACTCATATGTGGGAGCTAAGCTATGAGGATGCAAAGGCCTAAGAATGATACATTGGACTTTGGTGACTCAGGACAAAGGCTGGGAAATGGCAAGGGATAAAGGACCACACATTAGGTACAGTGTACACAGCTCAGGTGATGGCTGCATCAAAATCTCAGAAATCACCACTGAACAACTTATTCGTGTAACCAAACACCACCTGTTCCCCAAAACCTGTAGAAAGTAGAAAAAAAAAAAAATAAAAATAACAAGAAAAGAAATTTCCTGTCCTAACAATCAATTAATTATTGTATCATATATTGCCAACAGGAGCTAAACAATGAGTTTGGGCCAGATTGATCTGTATTTTCTAATAGACTTTATTTTTTAGAGGTGTTTTATGTTCACACCAAAACTCAATGAAAGGTAACAAAGATTTCCTATACATCCCCTTTCCCAACATGTGCATAGCCTTCCCCGTTATCAACATCTTCCATGAGAGAGGTACTTTGTTACAACTGTTGAACCAGCATTGACACATTATTATCACTCATGATCCATAGTTTACATTAGGGTTCACCCTTGCTGTTGTACATTCTGTGAGTTTGGGAAAGTGTATCATGACATTTATCCCTATCTTTAAAAATAGTAGTACCAACATGAACTTGAATTTGGCCCTTGTATCTTTACAATACTGGTTTTATTTTACTCTTATAGTCATCTTTTGATGCTATAACAGGACCACCTGATTACTCATACTATTTGCAGGTTGTCTCCAAGATTGCCAATATGGGTCACCCAGAATTAGCACAATGGGAAAGGCAGGTTGGATAGGCCATCTTAAAAACCACAAAGACAAATTGTCTTATATTAGAGGAAAAAAGGTAGTGTCTGCCATGACGTCTACCATAAAATCTATCTGAAAATTAGAATTGGTTTAAGGTGAGGTAAGTCAGAAGAGTTAATGTCCATTTCATGTTCATGTATGTGTGTATGTTTGAGTCTTTATGTAGTTATGTGGTACTACATAAACTCCAAAAATACACACATACATGAACCACTATGTAATACCACCGTATTGTCTGTATATCCAGGGATATAGGCTTGGCTAACTTGTTTTGTGATCCACTGTTGATACATTTGTAAATCTAAATGCTAACTCATGTATTCTGTTTACCTTTCTGAAGCAGGCAGGCTTCAATTGACTTAACAGCATGCTAGCAACTCAGAGACTGTGAAATCTAATCACATTTTGACCCATTCTTAAATTGCTTCATCTGTGAAAAAATGTTTGATGAATGCAGTACTCTTTTGTGAGGGTTTCTATGAAGAATCAATATTAGAAATGATTGTGGGGCACTTTGAAAGTAAAAATTGTTATGAAATGTTAATTATATTCAAAACACCCTTTGACATCAACTTACAGAGAAAAAAGTGTAATTTTTCCCATTATAGACCTTTTTAAGGAATTCCATATTTGGTTTATCCCTAGAATTTTCTATACTTGTGTGTACCGTACTTCTCCTAACCCATTAATGGAGTTGGTAAACATCATATAATATTGAAAGATATTTCTATTAGATGAGCTTTCAATTATTCATGGTAATGGAAGAACATTAATGCAGCTCTTACAAAATGACAGACTGTCAGAAAGAGCTCAGGAAGAGTGAAGGGCCAGAGAACCTAGAGTCCCTGATCTGTATAAATTTGCTGCAGTATCTTTATAAAGTGGATAACAATTGTGTTAGAGATCATTTGATCAGGGAGAACCCAGCTCAAATGTGCAATTAAGAGGAACTGGGAGTTAGGAGGAAGTGATCCTCAATATATTAAGGCATTTCAGTTCACTTCTGGATGTCCCACTTGGCAGAAGAAAGTACATTTTTCAGTGCATAATAGCAGCAGCCACAGCAGCAGAAGTAGCAGTAGAAATAGTAGTAGCAGTGATAGTAGCAGTAGAAGTGGTAGTAGCAGCAGCAGCAGTTGGGATAGTGGGAATAGTAACAATGGCAGCAGGAGCATTACCTAGCATTTTATTAACTGTTACTATGTGGCAGGCACTGTTCTAACCTCTTTACACATTTCAATTCATTTAATTTTCATAACGCTCCTTACCATGGGCAATTCCCATCTTAGGGAATACTGTCTATGAGAATATTACTCATCAAAAATGAGCAAAGGGCCAAAGGGAGAATAGGTATGCAGTGCTGAAAGTTCAGAGATGCTGCGTAGTCATTTGAAGAGAGCTGAACGGGACTTCTTCCAGCTTAAAAGACAACAGGAATCCTCAGGTGACTAGGCACCTGCTGCCATAGACAGCTTCTGATGGTGGAGAGAACGCTGAGAAAACTCTACAGTCCTCTGTGTTTAGGATCCCATAACCGAGAAAAGAAGTATAACCTGAAATTAAGGAGGATAATATTTTTATTCTAAAGATGAAAAGTATAAGAAATGATTTAATCACATGTAAAAAATTTATATTGTAAACAGGAACAAAGGGGAAAAAATCTCATACTGGTAAGGGCATTTTTATGAACTGAAACAGGTTGCTGAAGGAGGAAATGGAATCTTTTCCCCTAGAGGCATTTAATGCCAGGACTAATAGCATCAGGATAAAATGATATAAGTAAAACCCTGAGAAAGAAGGGATAAACCTCTAGAGTCATTTTCAGGACTATGGTTTTATAAAGTCATTCTTAAATGTTTAATATATTAGAATGGGAGAAACAGATCTGTGTCCAAATAATTAGGACATTGGTTTCCTTCAGGATTCTGTCTCAATAACCTTGAAGACTGCGGTGAAACAAAAGAACATCAAGGTCAAAAAGAATTAGAAACGAATGTGCTTTATTCTCATTGTGCACTGATATGATAGATAACACTTGAGTTATATAATTATAATTAATTTGAAATGCAGTACTTGAAATTTAAGCAGATGTATTCCTCTCACTGTAACACTGTTAGAGGTAAAATAAAGGAGAATGATTTTATACTCAAATCTAGTAAAATTAGCAATCCATATGGACTTCATTTTATGCAAATTATTAATCTTGTATTTTTACTTTTGCATTTGGGAAGTAGAAGAATTGTAATTCAGAATCGGAATGTTGAAAGTGTCATATTATTTCTTTTACACATGAGATGATTTACAATTTTAAGTGTTATGCTCTTCAGAAGAAAAATGACTTACATTGAGCCCCAGAAGTCAACATGAGCAGAAAGCAAATGACGTTTTGTTTAGCTTAAGAAAAATTCTTCCTAGCCACCTAATTTTGGAAAATACTTGGAGAACGTGTGAATAAAAATATAAAATAGATAATGTTCATCCAATAGGTTTAACATTTTATATTAGATACAAAATAAAAACTGATGGGTATGTTAATAGGAATATTAAATAGAATTTCTCTCAAGGAAAGATTTTAAAGTAAATGATCATAAATCTTGTGCTGATAAATCACTCATCATATAATAAACAAAAAATGATTAAGTATTTATCTAAATTTAACATTTTTGGGTGCTTAAGTTTTGCTTGGATTCTATTAATTTGTGTATGTAGTTAAGAAATATATCTTGCCATTCAAGTAGACCTGGTTCTAAATAAAAGTTCTACCACCAACTAGCATAGTGATATGTGACCTTGTACAGGTTAGTAACATCTGTAAGTTCTCCATTTCTTCATTTGTAAAATGTATATAATGATATTATTTACCTCAGTGTCCTTGTGAGGATTAAATTAATTTGTGAATTAAGTGCTTCATACAGTGACTGATGTTTGATAGGTGTCAGTGGAGATAACGTTTTGTAATTATTATATATGATTTAAAATGCATGTGATAACACCATATAGTTTAGGTTAAATAGTATAGGCTAGACTTATAGAGGGATATATTTGTACAGTATTTCTTTTGATGTTCTGTATACATCTTCTTGTAAATAAGAATACAAAATAGTGTCTCCATCTTCTCTCTACACATTTGCACATCATTCCAATCTTACAGACCTGGATGATTGTGCTATAGCCTATAATACGCACAGACTCTAGTCAAACATACTTGATTTCTACTTCCTCTTCTGGTGCATAGTACATGGATGTGGGATAAGTCACCTAGCCCATTTCTGAACTTCAGTTGTAATCTGTAAAATGAGCTCATTGATAGCTAACTAATAGGTTGCTTGGAAGTACAGATATAACAATGTCAAGAATCTCCATAGTTGACATAGAACAGACTTAATACTGAATAAGTAAAGTGTCCACAGCTGCTGTTATTGCAATGTGTGTTTGTCCATTAGAGGCCTCCTTTTGATTACACTTTCTTTCTATTAAATAATGCAAAATAAGGTAATTATAAAATAGTATGTTTAATATTT
Source organism: Macaca mulatta (assembly GCF_049350105.2). NCBI lineage: Eukaryota > Metazoa > Chordata > Mammalia > Primates > Cercopithecidae > Macaca > Macaca mulatta. Next base: position 178,238,142 of record NC_133407.1, on the reverse strand, counting down.
TTGACTAAAGTTTTGCACTCGCTGAATGGAAGAATAAATAATTAGTTAGGCCTAAAATGGTCATGTGCCATGATGTTATTTATCAAACATTATTTAGTTCCATTTAGCAAATTTAATGCCTACTATATGGAAAACATCATGTTCAATGCTGGCAAAAGGGGATGATAAATGTTAGTAAATTAGATATAGTTCTGCTACTTAGTGACTTAAAATCCAGTGATTGACATAAACACAGAGGTTAATTTATGATTGTCAGTAAAAGTATATGAAGAAATGAGTAAACAGTTGAGTGCAGTGGCTCATACCTGTATACCCAGCACTTTGGGAGGCTGAGGCTGGCGGATATCTTGAATCCAGGAGTTTGATACCAGCCTGGGCAAAACCGATGGAATGATGAAATTCCATCCTTAAAAAAAAATTTAAAAAAAAAATGCAAAACTTAGCCAGGTGCGGTGGTGTGCACCTATGGTTCTAGGGACTCAGGAGGCTGAGGTGGGAGGATTGTATGAGCCCAGAAGATGGAAAGACCATGCCACTGCACTTCAGCCTGGGTAACAGAGCAAGACTCTGCCTCAAAAACATAAAACAAAAATAAAGTACTGTGAGATAGAGTAGGAATACAGATTTGTCTTAATGGAGAGAATTGGGAAGCCTCCTTATGCAAGTGACCTAGAAAGGAAGAGGAGGCTGCTATGAAGTTTAAAGGTTCTCTAGAAAACAGCAAGAACAAAGAAAGACTTGGATTTGAGAAAGCTCAGAGTGTGTTCAGAGTACTGAAATGTAGGGTGCTGGTGTGCTTACATGTATGTGCAGTTATGTTTATTTGTGAAAAATGAGCTAAGGGTCAGAGTATGGGGGAAATAAATTTTAAAAGCGTAAGTTACAATTATATTGAAGAAGGACTTGAATTCTAGGCAAAGGTGTGTGATCTTATTTTGTATATATTGGGAATACCTCAAAGGCTTTTGACCAAGGAAATGAAAAAACCCAATTTGTATTTGAGAAAGATAATCCTGATGCCATTGTTTAAGATATGTCTGCAGAGAGTGAGTTTAAAGCTGGGAGAGCATTTAGGTAGCTAATGTGAAGATAAGGGGAAAAAGCAGATATCGTCTGACCTAGAGCCTCAGCTGTGAAAATAGAGCTGACTCAAGAGATCTATGCCAGCATGGATAGTTTGGGCTCCTCTGTTAAATAGTGTTTCGAATGACTTGTAAGTCTAGCAGCCTGAACATGCCGCATAGTGCTTTTTAGAGCACATGTTGGAAGAGTTGATAGATGTCCATTTTCCCGTGCTTATTTACCGAAAGACTCCAGGACAGGTACCTAAATTTGCTTTCTCTGTAAAACATGAATTACTTGATTTCATCATTTTGGTCTCAGAGAGTTTTAAGGATTAATTAGTTGAGACAAAGTTCCTCAAAAAGAACAACATATGGTTTCCCTGATACAAATAAATCTTATAGATGCCTCCATGTTGTTTTTGGAAGCACAGTAAATAAAACAAATGCAAAAATTGTGTAAAGTAAAAGATAAGTTGAGATCAACAAATAATAAATCCCCAGCATTAGCTTTTGCATAGGAAATAAACATTTCTGTCTCACTGACAACAGCTTTCTTTTAAAGGAAAACAATCTGATAGCCCTAAGACCACATTAATATCAGCCAAAGAAACATGTATTGTTTCTCTTCTGGTACCCATAAGAATGAGCATGTTGTATCAAAATGGTCACACATAAATTAGTTTTTTTTGAATCTATAACCTTTTATTTATTGCTGATGAAGTGATATATTTTTCCTAAAATATTTTTTTTTTCTTTCTGTGCCCTCTTTCTTTTCAAGTTACCTCTACAAATTTATGTCAAAATATGTATGTTCATTATACTTCTGCCAGTGGCTTGCTTTGCTGCAACCATAAATGAATATCATTATGCTGCACAAAGATTATTTATTTTTTAGGCTTTGCTGTCATGCTGTATGTAGCTTGTATAGTTAAAATATAGAGAAACTGAAATATTTTGGGCCCTAAGAAAGTTTATTATTTTGTTTTGGCTTTTTCAAACTGACATTCTCCATTGTATCTCTATAATTTAAGACAACCAGGTATGACATGCACAATTTATTTGCTAAGACAAAGAAGATATGCTGGATAATGCTCTTTGGGGCAGTCTTCCAACTCTCCTCCTTGTCCCCAAATTCAGCCCATTTTTATTCATTTCTGTCTGACTCCTGATTCTTTGCTGCATCTGTCATTCTCAACTTGACCTTGTTCTTTCTCTTAAGGATGTGTGTAGACTCTCCTTATCACTGTTTATATTGAATAATACTCAGTCATTAGGATGTCTCTGTAAGACTTTATACCCTTAAGGGAAGAGTTTAATGTGCCTCAAGCTGTATTTTTCCAAATGTAACATTTAATCTCTCCTTAACACTTTGTTTTCGTACACCCTGTATACTTGGCATTGCTACATTCTAACTATGTGATATTGGTCAATTTACTAAACTTTGCAGTTCTTAATTTTTCTACTTATAAAATTGTGATAATAAGAATAATTGCTTCAGAGCAGTGTTGTGAGAAAATTATATATAAAATCATACCATAAATAATACATATAATATACTTAGCTCAGTGTATGGATCACAGTAACAGTTCAGCAATTGCATATTATTATTACTGATAATAGTAACCATTATTATGCAATTGCTCCATATTGTTCCTCATCCTGTGTTCCCAGTCTTGATAAATGTTACCACAATTCGACCAATTTTTAGACCAATGTCCTGAATTATCATTGACACATCTTCACTCATCATATTTCTATGCATTGCCATATTCTTAAGTTCAAGCCACTGTCATTTCTTCCTTGAATTACTGCAATAGCTAACTCATCTCCCTACATTTCCCTTGCATACTCTGCAATTCATACTCATAACAGAGCTAGAGAGAATTTTGGAAATTTAAGTCTGATCATATTACCTCTTGCTTAAAATGTTTCAATAGCCTCTCATAACTTCTAATATGAAGTCTAAAATCCTTGATATGAGCTACAATAAAAGCCCAGTATGACATGTCCTTTGCCTAATTCCCCTGTCATTCATCTCCTCTTTATCACCTTTGTATTCAAGCTTTGGCTTTTCTGAACTTTTCTTATTTTCAAAAGTGTCCCCCATTCCACTTCCACCCAAGACCTTTACACACCCCATTTCCTCTTCCTGGAAGGCTCTGATTTCCCCTAGGTAACCTTACTCTTCAGGTCTAGTGACTTTTTTCCAGAGCTTTCCTGATACCTTCCCATTTCACCCCACTGCTGACTTATTAAATTTTCTAGAATTTTATACTTCTACACTACATTCTCTGTGTTGTATTCTCTTATTCAGGGTCTGGTATTTAATTTTTAAGTTCCTTGAAAATACAGACAATTCCATTGTTTTCATCATTTTGGTCTAATTATATATAACATAGATGAAAATAGATATTTTATATTATATATATTGTATAAATAATTGTTGAATTAGATGAATAAACTATAGTGAGAAGATGCTAGGCTTTGTTAACATTCAGACGTAAGCTCAAATCCCAGCGTGGCCACTTGCTACCTCTGGTACTTTGAACAAGTTCTTTAGCCTTCTTTCTTTGATTTTGTTTTCTTTCAGTCAGGAAATTGTAAGATAATTATAGTCTCCTCATTATTCTTATAATACTAAAATAAGGAAACATGGGTAAAGCACTTAACATAGAGTATATTTTCTACAAATTTTACTTCCCCTTTTTTTTTTTTTCATTTATAAAGTTGTTCTTCCAAAGTAGTAGTACTAACATTGTATAGTGTAAAGCATTCATGCCATTTTATTGTGTCTTCTCTTAAGACATATAGAAGATAATTTGGTCCCTCTTGTCAATATTCTTGGAGTGATTGATGACAAACCATTTTAGTGTCCCTAGAAGTGGAGGACTTACTGCCCCTTTTTTTCAAGAATGAATATTCTTTTTTTTCCCTATAATCTGAGGAGGGGATGCAGTGATCTAAAGGTAAAAGTACCAGAAAAAAAAAAAAAAAAAAAAAAAAAAAAAACTGTCCTTTTGCTGATTGATTTCAGGGATGTGAATTATTTCAGGGATAAAATTATTTCCCCCATAATTTAAAAATAATGTAATATTATAGTTTAAAGTAGGTGCTCTTCATCTACTTCCTGAAACTCTACAGTGAGGCCAAAGGAATTCATGCTGACTCACCCTGAGTAAAAAATTTGTTAGATTCTCATTTCCTCCTACTAATGTATGGCTGTGGTCTTTCTTACAAAGGCCTTTAAATTCACCAAGTATAAGCTCTAATGCAAATTTGTGTATTTTTAAAATGTCTCTTACTTGACACGTAAAGGTAAAACAGAACAAAGGCACTGAAGAAGTAACTCTTTTGGTTTTAGGAATATTAAAATGCAATCTTCACCAGCTGTCCATTTTTAAATTAGATTTCTTTTTTTTTCACATGGGGCATAGTGCGTATTGGTTAGCATTGGAGCAAGAATTTAAATTCTTAAAAGCTTTGAAGTTAATTCTATATTAAGAAACAGCTGAGAGGTTGAGTATGGCACCATTTCTCCCTGAATCTGAGATCAAGCAGATGTGCCTCTTTCAATCAGTGTTTACTACCATGAGATTTAAAGCAAAGAAAAATTTAAAAAAACAGTTAATGATAGTTCAAATTCACTTTATAGAGTAATGTGTTATAAAATGGAGGATTGTGATGGTTGAAGAATTGGATATGTTTTTCTCCTGGTGTGTGTCATTTTGTGTTGGTTTGTCTTGTCACCAAGTTAATTTGATGCATTTCCCTCAGAATGTGGGGTAGTGGAGTGGTTACATTAGAAGACTGTGACCAAAGTAAAATGAGGGGTGAAAAATGGTTTTAAAAATATAGAACAAAAGCAGTGATTGATACTATAGCTCTTCAATTTTATCTTCAGGTTCTATCATTTTCCAGATATTCACTGTAGAAAAAAAAAAGACTACTGATCACAAATGGAAATTTCCTGAGTTCTGTCACTTTCACACAAAACCCCAAAACATTTCACTGAATTTCATATCTACCTACTCCTTCATTTCTCCCTTTTTCTTTCTTTCTTACAAATAAATCTTCCTTATCAAATCCCATTTTCTGTGCTTTATTTGAGCAATTGATACATCCTACTTTCTTTTAGTATCATTTTCCTTTGCCTCCAAATACCACTGCATCTATGGGGTCTCTGATTTTTATAGCTTGTTAAAATAAGATGCTATATTATATAGGATAAAAGTTATTATATAATACCTATGATGCAAAATAATAAATTTCCCCCATAATTTAAACATAATGTAATATTATAGTTTAAAGTAGGTGCTGTTCATCTACTTCCTGAAACTATACAGTGAGGCCAAAGGAATTGAATTTAAAGAATAATTCTGGAATGTCTATAAGTTAAACAGACAACTTGATTTCTGAGTTACAGTCAGATTGACGCCACTTCTTTTCATTGCCGCATTTGAGAAAATAGTGTAGAAACGTACATTCAGACTATGTAAGACATAACTAAGAAACGTGAAAACAAAGAACAAAAGTCGGGGAAACACTAATGGTTCTAGAGCACTAATGGGAAAATGAGGAAGTACATCAAGAAAGGGCCAAACTGCATCACAGAGAACATAATAACTGCACAACCTTTCAAGGGTCATTTTGACAGGGAAAGTCCAGGGGCAAAGAAGGAAAATGAATATAAAGAGCAAAATGTTGTTAAGCCTTGAAATAAAATTTCCCATACGGAATTTTTAAAAAATATGGCAGACTAGAAAGTATTAGTTGTCCCAAAGGAGTCTTATTTTTCCAAATGAAGTAGCTGCTGCTTATCTGAAACTTAACAGTATGTCATGGCCAAAATAAGCAGGTAGTTATAAGAAATTAAATTTCCCTGGAGAATGAATGAATAATAGTGACCTACAAGTAATTATAATATCACATGATTCACATTCTGAAGAAGGTCAAATAATAAACATAAAATTCAGTTCCATCTGCCAGCATGAATACTTGTTGAGTGCCTACTGTGTGCCTGGCACAGCTAGCTTCACTGTTCTATCTATCTGGATATATATATGGAAGACGGGTGGGTCAGTGAAAAAGATAAAGCCTTTTTATAGATACAAACACAAATACAAAAACTATTTTGGAATTTTTGCAGAATTGCAAATGTTATTTCTTATTTTAAAGTCAGACAAAATAGCAAATATAAACATTAAATTTTTTCTAGAAGTTAGTATTTCAATTTTACCATAGAGAGATGGTTGCCTTATCTAACGTCTTGGAAAGAGCCACCTTTGATTTTCCTCTTCCTCTCTCTCTTATTTTTCTCTCTTAATCTCTTGCTTCTTCCCCTTTATTAAAAAAATGGTCTTCTCAGTATTTTTAATATAGAATTCTGCAAATGAAGTAAAGAACATTACTTATGTAGGCACTGAACACTTTTCAAGGTTTTTCTTTTTAAAGAAAATGACAGGTTCTACACACTGTTATCTACTAAAAATGAACCCAATTTTGCGTCTGAGAATGTTGCTGTGAAGAAATGCTGCATCTAAACATCAGCCAAAATATGCTAACTACAAAATGAAGCTGAATGAATTGCTTTGCTAGATGAGGTTATTTGGAATTATATTACTGAATTTTGGAAATTATGTGTCCTATCAAAGAATAACTTTTGTCATAATGTCTTCCTTAGCTCCCAGGACATTTATTAATGCCACTCCTAGTCCAGTCAGTTCAGACACCATTTAGAGAAAGTCTCCCATATTCCAGGCATCTACCAGCTTCTACAGATCTAGAAACAAATAAGAACCAAATTTTCTGTATGATTCACAGAGCAGCAGAGATGACAGACATATTCACATCTAATTATAATGCACAGAGATTGAGGGTTATAATGGAGATATTGCTATGGGAATATAAATGAATGAACAGTATATCTTGGTGGAGGTGCAGAAGGTATATTTACTGAAGAGAGGAAAGTAAAAAGAGGGAGATTTGTAATCTCTGAGGAAGAGTGTTCAAGGACTTAGACACAGTTTGGTTGTATTTTAAGCAAGGAAATCAATTATAGATTGGTAAAAAGTTAACTCCGGGGCAATTTTTTTATGCATTGGTAACCTGTGAGAAAATGATCTGTAGTAAACATTTCTTTTTATTCCTCAGGCAGTACTTAAAGCACTGTTTTTAGGAGTTAGATGTTTTACTTATACTATCTTCTTTAATAGTAGTAATAACCCTCTCAGGTAAGAGTTGTTAATATCTTTGTAGAGATAAACAAATAGGTTCACAGAGAATGAGCAAGTGGTTCCATTTATACAGTTAATAATCACCACCAATTGTCTGTCTGATTGAATTAAATATAAGAGAGGAACATATAGAAATGAAGAGACAAATTACAACATTGATAGAAAAGGAGGATTGCATTTATGCTATGGTTCTTTTGTGGTCCATAGCAAATTAATTCTTTGTGATGAACATAACACTGAAAATACCAAATTTCAATGACCACATATTCTATTCATAATTTTATTTATTACAAAAGAATTGCTTCTCTCCCTATTTTTAAAATAAGAACACAAGTAGATTACTTTTAATAATATCTAGTCTTTTCCTCAGCCTCTTCTATTCTGATAAGGGCTTAAGAAGCAAATGGTTCTGATAGAAAAGAACCACCCTGAAATGTGGATTAAGACTCATCACCCATAGAAATCCTAGGTTCCACAGTTGTGACCAATCCATGGCATTCAAAGTTGATCTCTCAAGAAGAAGCACTGTAGTTTAGAAAACTTCTGAAAGAATTTTTTTCATTGTTGAGTCAAAATTTTGATGAGATTAAAACATTTTGTTCCACTTCTAGGGTCTCAATGTTGAACAATTTTAGCCTCTTTAAGATGAAAATACTTTTTTTTGAGGTGTTTATTTTTTTTTTACTTCAATAGCTTTTGGGGTACAAGCGATTTTGTTTTTTTACATGGGTGAATTACATAGGTGAATTCTGAAATTTTAGTGAACCAGTCAGCCAAGTAGTGTATATTGTACCCAATATGTAGTTTTTTATCCCACAACCCACTCCCAATCTCCCCTCTCGGAGTCTTCAGAGTCCATTATATTACTCTGTATGCTTTTCATGCTCATAGCTTAGCTCCCACTTATAAGTGAGAATATACAGTATTTGAGTTTCCATTCCTGAGTGACTTCATTTAGAATAATGGCCTCTGGCTTCTTCCACGTTGCTAGTAAAAACATTTTTACATTCCTTTTTGTGGCTGAGTAGTATTCCGTGGTGTATATATACCGCATTTCCTTTATCCATTCATGGGTTGATAGGCACTTAGGATGGTTCCGTATCCTTGTAACTGTGAATTGTGCTGCTATAAACATACCTGTGCACATGTCTTTTCATATAATGACTGGATAAAAGTACTTTAAAACAACTAATGAGTCCAGCATTATTTCCAATGGTACTGGTAATGCATTCAGGCAGAAAATTTTTTTTACTCCTGAATTTTTACCTGAACTAATGCACTTTTTGTATGCCAATTAATGTTTCTGATTTTTTGCATTGCCCCTGAGATATTTTATAGCCTTGGGCAAAAAATATACTCTTCCAGACCACGAAGATAAATGGAGAAAATAGTGCCTTTCCTTAATTTATGGGGCTGTAGTAATCATTTAATGTATGCAACATGCTAAATGTTGTCATTATGGTACAGTATTGGATTTCTTTGTTGTATTATAGAGCAGGATATTCAACAATAATAAGATAGAACTGCTTTTTTTTAACAACCTGTATTCAGGCCACTGATAATAATGAAATTATGCCAGATGAGCTTATTCTCCAACCCCTTCCTGAAGAGTCAGCGGGATACAAAATGTTTGATTGAGGAAAAGCATTAATGGACAGAAAGCAAGTGTAGTCATTACTCTGGGGAATGACATAGTTGAACAACTGAACATGCTCTTCAGAAATGATTAGACTCATAACTATCAGTTGTACTAGTTCGGCTTTGAAAATATAGTAGCTATCTCATTTTACAACATAATGTATAGTTATGTCATATAATTTTAGGGAATCTTCTAATGTAAGTTCCTACTGTTAGCAGTGAAAGAAACAGCTGGTCACTAGTGCATTGTTTGAAAGAGCAAGATGAAATATAAATTTTGTATAAGAGATGCATTCCTATAATGTTGATGGTGAATCAAAGTCTTTAGAGTAAGAGTTTTATTGCAATAATTTATTATAAACATTGTATTATAATGTCTTTAGTTCACTACTGTAATATCCTTGGTTCTTTGAGAAATCCTCTCCCTCATACTATTCAACAGAAATATCTAATGCACTTTTTCAGGGCTTATGAAAACAATAAATACTGTGACAAATGACTGTTAGCATGTCTATGGAGTCTCATTTGAGTATAGATTCTTTTATTGCAGAACAAACAGGGCCAATGACTGAACAAAAACATTAGGCTTAATCAGTTATCCTGGAAATTTAATATTGAATAATTCTTTAACTTTGGGTAATAGTTAGTCATAGTTACTAGGCATTATTTTTTAACATCTGTTCTTTCAGGGAAAAATTTAAAAAGCAAACATCATATAATCAGGTCTTCCTGAAATTCTGTTCAGTGTGTTTCTGTCTAATTCTCCTCCAGGACTCTGTTTGTTTCTTTAATGACTAAGATTTCTATTAGATGAGTATTAAATTCTTTTGTTGGTAACGCAACACTTTCAAATATTTCACTAGAAAATCATACACACACATCTGTCATTTTATTCTATAAATTGAAGTTTTCTCATTCTATAACATAAGGAACTCAGTATTTAAAGTTCAAAGCAATCACCAGTTTAATAAACTCTTGAGCTTGTAGTTGAGAGTTCACATACATTTTATAGAAGAGAAACACAGCTAGAGAAAAGAGCCTAATCATATAGTCAGTAACTTAGATTTATGATGACTATTCTCCCTTGAATTAAATAAGCTACCCTTATTTGAATAGCTGGGGAACATCTAACTAGTATGTTTTTAATATATATTTTCATTAACATTTCAGAGTACTCTTTCATTCACTAATATTTTTGGTGCATGTGCCATGTCCACTATTCTAGATATGTGGGTTTTTTTAGTGGTTGAAAGTGTCAGGTTAGAAGCCAGATATTATTTATTAGGAATTTACTTCGGCTCTCCATTTTTAATTTCCTTGTATCTGAGAAATTGTATCTACTTTGTGGGGTTTTTGGGGTTACCAAATACATAAATACATGTATAAAGAATAAAATGGAGCCTGAGCCATGTTATGGTGTCACATCCTAGATATTATTAATTACCGTATTCTCAGTTAATCCTCACAATAAGCCTGTTGGGTAATTATTATTATTCTCATTTCACAAGGAGCCATGCTATCCTAAATTACACATCTAAGAAATTAGCAGAATTCAGATGAACTCTTAGAATGGTCTGAATTTCAGAATCATGTTCTTTCCATTACATTGATGACAGGACATTTCAGGCAAAATAAATATTGTGAGCACAAGCATATTGGTGCTGGAATGAGAAATTTTATGGTGGTCTACTGAGAATTTACCCCTCTTGATTTTAGAGTTGTGGGTAGGTAATGTTGAATAGTTGGATGACCAGTTTAGAGACTATCTTAAAAGACAGACATTATAATAGGAATTTGCTGAGGTTGACGTTTGAAGACATTGATGGTATTTAGATAGGTCTTAAGATGGCAGGAAAAGATAAATCTGTTTGGAAGGGGACAAGATTAGCAAGAGAAGTGAGGATGATTTTGTAGGAATCTAGGTGTGAGGTCACACAGCTAGACTAAAATGGTGTCAGCTAATAAAACCGTGTCTAGACAAACATAGATATTTCTGAGATACAAATGATATGTTGATAGACTATAGTAGGTGAATAAGAGGAAAGAGTAACTTACTTTCTAACTTAAGAGATTGGTGTCCTTCACCTAGTAAACAAATCAAAATTGAATACATGCTGGTGTCTGCCATTGTGTTTAGCACCATGCAGTAAGTGGTAGAACTAGAACTTGAACTCTGGGGTGTTTTGCATGAAGGTCCTTACTCTCAATTTCACTACACTGCCTCCAGCCTATGAGTGCCACTTAGCTATTTTGATTCTCATTCTAGAGATGAGGAGAATAGGGCTCAAAGATGCCTTAGGTTGTCTTAACAATAGAGTTATCAGTTGTAAATTTCAGAACCTTTGAAATCTTGTTTTGTACTTCATTATTATTGAGTTCTTTTGTAGTTCTTTTAGCATAAGTGTGAATCTCTATGAAAAATTATTTACTTGAGGTTATGCTGTGTCATATGTTTGATGATATATTGGTTCTATTTGCTCTGTGTGTGTGTGTGTGTGTGTGTGTGTGTGTGTGTGTGTGAATATACTTAGGCTTGAGAAGGGCATGGGAGGCAAAATTTCCTCATTTTCCAGAGTGGAATCTCTGAGTCTTTCAAAGGAGACTCCTGCATTGGAGATGTCTTATGCTTTTTGCCTTCGCTAAACACTTCTGATCCCGGAGAAATGATTTTCATTCTCCAGCAATGATTTAAAAAAATAATTTATCACAAAAATTAAATAGATTGCACTGTAAAAATCATATAATTACTCCTGTAAAACTACAGATGAAAGCATGCTTAGAAAATTATAGTGGAAAGTTTTTAATTAGCTTCTAATTAACTGTAAGCTTATGTTTTAAATGTACCATGCAGAACCTTATAACAAGAAGGCATAAATTAAGTAGCCACTAATATGTAGATGGCAAAAATATTAATACCACCGCTACTAGGGATTTTCACTGGCATATTTTTAATTTTTTTTTTTTTTAATTTAAAGTGGAGTAGATTCTAGAGAGTTGGGATATCAATCACATGATTATTGAAAGGGCAAAATCTTTTTTCAAAACCTGAGCAATAATGTTTACCAAACTGGCTATGTGGTTGGTGATTTGTTCATCTCTTAAAAAGTGAACAGGCGCTCTTTCAGATGGAGATGCTTACATGGTTTCATGTTTACTCTTAACTTTCATGGGAGACCTATCCCTTCAGTAGAAGGAAATGCTAGCTTTAGGTCACAGCAAAACTAAGCTTTATTTTTCCCATTTTGTCCAGCCTATATTCCACATGCTAAAGTTGTGAATTGGGTACTTAATTTGGGTGAGAGTCAGGGTATTTTTCAAATTACGTTTAGTGACTTTAACTTGCTGAGTGACCTTGGACAAGTCATTTAAGCTCTCTGGGCCTTAGTGTTCTAACTGGTAAAATTAGAAGGTTAAATTAAATGATCTTTTTAACTAGTGTCACATAAAAAGAATCACATTTCTATATTAATTATATTTTTAAGGTTGTTGGTACCTAAGTTCTTTTAATAATATCTTGGAAAGAGAACATTCTATATTCTTTAAAATGTACATATAATAATTGTACATATTTATGGTATGTACCATATTTATGGCAAAACGTGATGTTTTGATAAATGTATAAATTTTGTAATGATCAAATCAGGGTAATTAACATAGCAATGACTTTAACATTTATAGTTTATGACGAGAACATTAAAAAAGTCTCTTCTAGCTATTTTAAAATATATAATACATTATTGTATTATATATCATAGTAGTCATCCTGCTGTGCAATAGACCGCCAGACCTTATCCCTCCTATCTTACTGTAGATTTGTACCCGTTGACAAATATCTTTTCAAGTGTTTTTCACAAAGAAGCCCCTCAGTATTCTGACAGGAGGAAAAACAATGAACTTGCTTTCCATTTATGCAAATTAGATTGCTAACTTCCTATGCAACTAGGATACTTCTGAATTAGACTGCATTTCTGAGCAAAATACCATAAAATTCTTAAGCCCATCCAGAAATCAATAAGATTTAGATCCAATCCCTAGCCACTACAACTTTGGCAATGATAATTATTTATAGCTTTTTGTTTACTTTAGAATTAACAGTAAATGGAGGAAAGAACCTAACAGTTGGCAAACAGAGTTCAAGAATGTATGTTATTATATGTTTTGAAAGGAACTTTCCTCCAAAATATAACTACCTTGAATATGTTAAAGGAAGTCTGGCCAATGTAAAATAACCACTTGCTTCAAATGTAAAATGTAAATTAGCATATAACTTATATTGTTTCTTTGGACATAAACATGGCAATGATTGCCCCCCTCCGGAAAAAAACAACACAAAGGAATCATAGGAAACAATTTTTAAAGTTATTTTTAAATGCTTTTTATTATTGATTAAATAAAAGCACAACTTAACAAAATACAGGCAGTCTTATACTTTATTACAATGATCCTTCTGGGGAGACATGGAAATTCATCTGTCTTCCTCAAGCCAAGTGGGACTGTTCTGTCCTAGGAGAAGGGATTTTTAAGGACTGGGGAAGGAAGGGAAAAGAAAGGAAATCCTTTTCCTATTGTCACCACTGCTTACCCTTTCCAAAGAACTCTCTTTGGTTCTCAGAAATCCCATGCCCGGGGTAAAATGGAGAGAAAGAAAACACAGGAAGACGAGAGTATATATAGAGAGGGAAGCCAGGGAATTAGGAGAACAGAATGAGGGGCAAGGTAATCTCTCTCACCCTTTTAGGAAAGGACTCTCATTGCCTGTGCTCCTTCTTTACCTGACAAGCTGCAACTGCCCCTACCGCTACTGTTGCTTTTGTTCCTCTGTAATAAAGAGGTAGAGAAGAAGGGAGGAGGAACAGCTGAGAAGCAGAGAAAGGAAAGAAGAGTTGGCAGTGAAAGGCAAACTCATAGATTGCCTTAAAACTTCCATGGTTGCCACTTCTGGCCCCGTCCCCACTGTTTCATCACCATGGGGTGAAGATAGCATTTAAAGGGGGAGGAAAAGAGAAAGGAACCTGCAGATAGGAAGCTCTAGTCTCTTTCAGTATCCACTGGGTTCTTCACCTATTCCACCCCCTCCCCCTTGTCTGGCACCTTGCCTAGGAGAAGGGCTCTTAACCCCTAAACTTCCAATAGTCCTTAAATGAGCTGCACAATGTTTTTTACTTTGTGAAATTGTAGGTAGAGTTTGGGTGTCTTTGGGGCGGGGAAGGTTCATAGAGTTTCTCTGATTTTTAGATATACTCTGGACTTCATTTGGGCTCAGCATAACCTAACTCATCTGTGCTTTTTAATATTCTTCTTTGGCTTCCATAGGCTCTTCTGAAAACCTAACCACTATATGCACAAAGTTCCTACCATCAGAAAACACCTTCAAATGATATACAGAGAAAGTTTCCAGAAAAATCATTTCAAGGTTGGAGACAACCTATTATACTTTTTAAAATAAAATAGGAAATAAGATGGATTGAGGTAATATATATTTAGCTTCCACTCACGCAAAAATTTTGAAAAAGAAAAAAACGTGTTTAATTTATTTTTTAATTCCTCATTTGTAATCATGAAACATCTGAACTAAATATCTGAATCTCAAGAAAGGCTGGGTGTTGCTATGTGTTGTTGGGACCACACTACTCTCATATCCTGTGTAAATACCCCATGACTGAGTAAATATTATCATGCAATTTTAGAATTAGAAGCTTAGATGTTTTGCACTAAAGATTTTCCAGGGTTAAAATATCCTTCTTACAGAACAGTGAGCCTCATAAAGTTTAACCAGACTGGAAACAATAAAGTCTAAAAAGAAAATCGTGCAAATCAACTATTTTCTATCTTTTAACTTTAATTTTCACCCTTAATAGCCCTAAACCACTAACTTGAAATGATTTTTCTAAAAGTTCATCTTTCTAGTATATCATAATATTTCTTTTTTTCTGACCGTGGAAGAGATTGAGTACTGTATATTTTTTAAATACTGTATATAATAGATATATTATAAATACTAGAAATGAGTATAATACTATTATTTAATTTTGTGCCAATTTCATGTATGAGGAAACTAGATATTGAGCAAAGTGCAAACAATAGACATTACAGTCTTGACCTCTAGTATTTCAGAATTGTCACTTTCAAAAGGTAATTCAAGAACACTGCATTTACATATCTCTTAATAAGTTCACTAGTTGTCTCTCCTATAGAAACATGGTAGTTGTCATATGAACCATTATCCAAAGCAAAGTTAGATCAACACTACTAAAGTAAATATATTGAAAACTATATTAAAACTGAAAAATGTGATTGTGAGGACATGCAAGAAAAACAATGTGGTGCTACTAGACTGGAATTGGTATGCATAAGCCCTTTAAAAAAGAAAAAAGGAATCCTTAATCTTTATGCCTTAGTATCTTACATTTCTCCATTAACCTTTGATAAAACCATCATATTGGGCACAAAAGAAACACACTCAATGAATTTATCTTGATATTCTTTTTTTATAGGAAAAAATCAAACTCAATATGATTCATTATAACCTATGGTCAGAATCTATAATCTATGCCTTCATATCATGCCCATTTAGATAATAATTATTGTCACCATTTAAAATTTTTTAAACTTGAATTACATCTGCAAAAAATCTATTTTGCTTTGAAAACTTAATATTAGGTTTCAACTTTACTTTCTGTCATCCTTCTTTTGGTTGCCACATCAGTAGACTCAGAATAAAAGCATCTGCCCAAAGCAAATACACTGGAGTTCACTGTCAAACAGAGATTCCCAAGAAACCAAACAGAAAAGGAATAAACATGAGAAGCATGTTTTATTAAATGTCTTCTACACCTGCTTCCTTTATCTTTTAGACCTGCTTACCAAAGCCCATTGGATATTTTGATTTTTTTAAGCTACAGGCATATGAACTAGTTTGAACATTTATAGTATCAAATTCTTAAAGGTAATGACCTAGTATTTAAAAAATGATGTTCCATGTGTAGGGGATCTCCACGAAAGCTTTTCAGCTGGATAAAGGTTATGATTGCTGAACAAATTGGTTATTTATTAAGCTAGCACTGTAAACAAAAAGAGTATTTAAACAGCTGGTATCCCTGTGACCCTACCTTTAATCTTCTTCAGAGAAAATGTGACAAGAAGTGATATTTAATAATAATTTTAGAAAATATAATGAATACCAACTGATTATGCAACTTGCATTTTATTTTCAAAATTACATTAAAATAGCATGCAACTATTCATTTAAATACATTTTAGAATGAAAATGAATTATTTTCACCTACAAAACTTATGTTTAAAAAAGAGATAGTATTGGTTTATTATTGATCTACATTAAATTAGCATTTTGTTAAAATTCATTTCCATATTGTGATGCTTGGAAAATTAGACACTTTTGAACTTTTTAAAACTATGCTTCAAAGTTCAAGAGGGTCTTACTCAATAATGAAAGTTAAACAAACAAATTAATAATACATAAACAAAAAGGTTGTTTATAACCAGTTCTGCACAACTTTAAATCTATGCAGTAGAACAATGCATGATAATTTTAATAAATACACACTATATCAATACATTTTCATGGACACTATATTTTTAAATAAAAATTTAATTTTGGAATATTTTTAAATTTATAGAAAAGTTATAAAACTAGTACAGCGTTTCCTTATACTTTATACCCACTTTCTTCTATATTAATATCATATTTACAGTACATTTATCACAATGAGATAATGTTGATATATTATTATCAACTAAAATTCATCCTTTATTCAGTTTTCTTTTTTAGTTTCTACCTAATGTCCTTTTTCTGTGACATTTATATACCACTTTATGTTTAGTCATCGTGTCTCTAAGTTCTTGGCTGTCACAGCTGTTAAAACTACATTTTTCAAAATAATTTTGACAGTTTTGAGGGGTACTGGTCAGGTATTTAGTAGCCTGTCCTTTCATTTGAAATTGTCTGACGTTTTTCTTACAATATTGGGATAGCAGTTGTAGGTTTTTGTGAGGAAAACAACAGAGGCAAAATGTCATTCTCATCACATTAAATCAAGGGTACTTACCGTTAACATGATTTACTACTGTCCTGGATCCCCTGGCTAATTTGGTGTTGCCATATTTCTCCACTATGAAGTTAACGCTTTTTCCCTTTTTTCATTTTGTGGTCTTTAGAAGGAAGTCACTATGCAAAGCTCACACCTCATGTTCCAGAAGCTGCTCTTTCCAAAGAGTGAATATCCTCCACTTTTTTGAGTGTGGAGCATCTGCTTAAATTATTTGGATTTGTACTCTGCATGAGAGACTTATGTATTCTTTTCCATTTAAAATTTATTTAATCATCCTATCAGTATGGACTCATGAATATGGATATTATTTTATACTATGAATTGTAGTCCATTACTACTCTATTTTGTTGCTCAAATAGTTTCAGACATTATCTTTTGAACTACTTATGGTTGGAAGTTCCTAGCACGATGCCAGAAACATAGTAGATGTTAATGGTAATTTAATGTGAACCTAAACTTAGAAATAGGCTCATGGGCTATTTTTAAATTTAAAAATGCAAAGTATACTCTATTAAGATGCACTTGATCTCTAATTGCAAATCCCTACTTATATCCTTTGAAACAAAAAAAAAAGAGGAGACATGGTATATAATTTAGATATTGCCACAGTAATGTGGCATCATATACAACCACCAAACTTAGCAGCAAACAACAATGAAAATGTATTTAGCTCATGAGTCTGTGGGGATAAGCTGATCTGGGTTAAGTCTGGCTGACTTGGGCAGGGCTCACTCACATGTGTATATGGCCGAGGTGAAGTCATCACGGGAGGAGTCAGCTGGAGCTAGTAATGCCTCAGATGGCATAAGTGGAGCAACTCAGCCCTGGTCCATGATTGCCTCTCATCATGAAGCAGGACAGCCTGAACTTGTTCTCATGGCGATGAGCAAAGGCAAGTAAGCAAAATGTGTAAGTGCTTTCTACTTGTATCCCATTTGCTATCATTATAGTAGCCAAAGCACAGCATAAGGTGAGCCCAAGTTCAAGAAGTGGGGAAATAGACTGACTCTGTGGTGCCAGAAACTGCAAAGTCACATGGCAAATATAGTGTCTACAGGAAAGGGTAAAGAATAGAGACCATTAAAGCAATCAATCTACCATGCATAACTTTACAAAGGAACGTGTCTAAGCTCTCATGGGTGTGTGTTTATTATTTTTGAAATCAGTTTTCACCTTGTTTTTGTTATGAATTATGACAGTGAGTGGAAGTGCAGCATTATCATTAACGATGCCATATTTCAGAAGCTGTTCTTCCCAAACTGACGACCAAATCATTTAAAAGTATAAGATAGTAATTTACTTTTCAATTCTGCACGCATCTTAGATTATAATGAAATCTTATTGAACAAATGCTTTTTAACAGAGTATGTTTCCAATATGAATGAGGATTTCATGCAGCAAATCTTGAACTGTAATAATGAACAGGTCTGAAAAATGAAAGAATAAGCTAAGCCTATACATCTCTTCCATGTACATTTATGACAGAATTAGACATATGAATAATCTATTCTTAGAGAATACTCAGTAAAGCATAAACTCTTACTTATAATGATGTCTCCATGGAAATGCTCTTTCAAATAGAGTTATTGACAATTGCAAAATATACAACTTGCAAATTTTTTGTTTTAGGGTTTGTTTAAATTAAGCCTTTAAGAATTCATGCTTATCAAATCCTATTTTTTTCTGTAGAAAAATTCAAATAAAATCAACTGAAATAAGTCCCCTTTTTCTTAAAACATTTGAAAATGATGTATGAAATGTAATTAAACATAAACTTCGATGTTCATATCTCTGGTTCTAAATACAATCCTGGAAGAAGCAGTTTCTCTTACACTTCCCATAGAAAGCTGCTTATGTTTGAGGTAACACTTTGTTTTGAAAAAGATGTGAGCTTCAGATCCAGGGAGCTCTAAGTAGATATTCCGATTTTCTCTTTGGTAAAATTGGTTTAAAAGGTTTTTGTTTTTTTTAATCTCTCTGATCCTCGGTTTCCTTATCTGTAAAAAGGAAGTAATCTGTCTGTTTCGTGTGGGTTTTCATGAGAATTAAATGTTACACAAAATGTCAAACTTACCACAGTGCTTCGCACATAACAAGCTCTTTACTAATACTTTGATATCCCTCCCTTCCAAGATGTACACTTTTACATTTACTTACTTAGTACTCCACTCCAACAGTTTTCTTTTGCATAATAGAATGCAAAATGCATACTAGAAAGGAAATTGTCCTACAGAGTTTGAGCAAAACAAATGACTGGCACAAACCAGTACGTTATTACAGGGATTTATATACACTCTTGTTCTAATCATATTCTGTGAAACTTAACAGGAGCATATATTAACCAGCTTGATATAACCAATTTTCCAAACTAATATCAACAGTAAAAAGATTTTCAGGTATATTAAGCTGGAGAACTTTGTTCAGAAGACTTTAAGAAATGGTCACATAAGAAAGCAATCAGGATTGCAAATATTAAACTTTAGCTTAAATACCACTTGTCCCTCCTTTCAGAAACAATGAAAACTCTTGCTTATGGCTATAAAAATCAGGCTACAAGGTGCGATAAATTTCTAAGAGCTGTTCTTAGTTTAATTTTTCTGCTATTGCCAGATGCTTTTCACCATTCTAGGTGCCAAAATCCTGAAACCAAAGTTAATAAAGAAGAAACAGGCCTAATTGATAAATGGATGTTCAATGTGCAGTTTTCCAATCAGAACTTGCCTTGGCTTAGTGGAACATTCTAGTAGTTCAGCCAATAAGTTTTTCACTACAAGATCCTGAACATTATATTGCATAGAATATTTAAAAACCAGTGATGTCCAAGCCACTAAATTATTCCTTTACTTCTTTCAGATGGGACTAAGGAGAAGGTGTAGCTTGACCTTGTTTCTATCACCTTAAGAAATACATGCACACTCTCAGACAAGCTGATACACTGAACACTGGATTATAGACAGTGCATTCAAATTTTGTAGTGGATATCTGATGAACTAGTCAGAGGGATTGAATCTACCATTTAAGATCTATCCCACTGCAAAAATAGTCCTCCTGGGTCTGTTGCCAGGAAGAAGACTGAGTAATTAAGATCAATCCAGTTGTTTTTTTGTATTCTGATGTCCATCTCCCAATACATTATTTCATTGTCCCACCAAGGGGGATATATGGAAAGGGCTTAATAATAAGACTGGTCAAAAAATATAAGACAAAGGTATCCTTGACATGAAGAATTTCATTATTCATAACAACTTTGAAATATTGTCTATTCTCCATATGAAGTGACTTTCCCTTTTAAATTATTTGGTATTTATGGAACTAATAATGTGTAGTGTTAACAAAAAGCTTTTCATCCAAGAACTTCAAAGCACTCTTTATTTGTCACATTCTGTGATCATTTAGTTTGACTATAAAATATTTTATGATTGATATTGGAGTGAGAAAACATGCAGAAAAACAAAGTATAATATTGGGAGAAATTTCAAATACATAAGATTTCATCCTAACTAATTATCTCAGTTTTCTGTAGTCCATGGTAAATTAGGATGAAATATGCTTGCACTTAAAATTTTGCTTTGCTAACATCTGTTTCTTTTAAATTAGATTTTAATTTAAAATGGCTTGCCCTTACTTCAAAAATATAAGATAATATTTTTCCTCAGATTTTGAGTGTTTTCACTAAAAATCGTATATATTAATATATGTAAATGTATTCTACATTGGCCTTTTTATCCTCTTGGGCAATTACTAAATTCATAGACCTGTTCTTACTGGTAAGTAGGGATAAATTAAATTTGTCAGGACACTAAAGTAGCATTAGATAAATTATGTTCCATTGACTTAAAGACAGTTAATTCTCTAGAAATGAAGCAGTTTATTTCTTAACTCATGGTTAAGTTTATACTGGAATTTTGAAGGTGCTCGTGAAATCATCGTTTAATGAAGTCTTATTTAGTTGAATACCTAATGAAATTTCTTGTCATTCCTCCCAGTGATTATACATGTATATATAAACTGTCAACCAGTTTCTGCACGTGAACGGCATTCTAAACTTAATATTTTAAAATCCTTATATATGTGTTGTAACAGCAAGTCTCTGGAGATAAACTGTTGTATGAAAATAAGTGAAATAATTGTTTGGCTTGCTACATTATAGTCTTTGCCTGTGCTACTCATCAATGATATGGCATCAGGCAATTCCTTAACTTTCTTCAACTGTAAAACAAGGGCATGCAGGTTAATGACTCCTCAGGTCATTTTAGGCTTTTATATGATTTAATACATGATCACTTTCTAAAATACGTATTTTTTTTCTCTGTTTCTAAACCCATGCTTATGGTTGTTTACTACTGGAAAAAATATAAAATTAATTATAACTGACTTCATACCTACAGTCAGCAGTGCTGAAGCAACCAGTGATGTAATACAACAAAAAATGTGTTGCCTAGAGCTATTAACAGTAAAATAAAATCCACTCTTACTGCTTCTGAATTTAAATCCGAGTACTTTCCTGAGCAAATAAAAGGAGGACACAAACCCTGCTGGACGTTTCTGAGAGCACACTATGACTGTCACTATTTTCTTTCCATTGCTATCATATGACTCAATGTCAGCACAGTGCTATTCATTTCTGCTCTTTATAAGGCCATAAGTAATCGATAAAATGGTATTGGAAGGTGCATTTGTTATGACTCAGTAGCAAGTAATAAAACTCTATCTCAAACTAGATTACATAAAAATGAAATTTATTGGGTCACATAAAACTTAGAAATAATAGGGTAGGACTGGCTGCAGGCCTAGAATCCAGAGCCTGTATGATGCCAAAATGCTCATTTTACCATTGCTTCACTTGTGTGTTAGTCCATTTTTATGCTGCTGATAAAGACATACCCAAAACTGGGAAGAAAAAGAGGTTTAGTGGACTTACAGTTTTACGTAGCTGGGGAGGTCTCACAATCATGGTTGAAGGCAGGAAGGAGCAAGTCACATCTTACATGGATGGCGGCAGGCAAAGAGAGAACTTGTGCCGAGAAACTCCCGTTTTTAAAACCATCAGATCTCGTGAGACCCATTCACTGTCACAAGAACCAGCACAGGAAAGACCTGCCCCCATGATTCAGTCATCTCCCTCCGGGCCCCTCCCACAGCACGTGGGAATTATGGAAGCTACAAGATGAGATTTGGATGGGGACACAGAGCCAAAGTTTGGTTTTCCCTTGTCTTGACTTCATTTGGACAACTTCTTGCCAGTGTATGTTAGGATGGCAGGGATTAAAATTCATCCATTCTGCAACTTCAATGTAAACAGCTTTTTTTTTTTTTTTTTTGGTTTATTTATTTTTATTTTTTTTTTTTAGACGGAGTCCCCCTCTGTCACCCAGGCTGGAGTGCAGCGGCGAGATCTTGGCTCACTGCAAGCTCCGCCTCCCGGGTTTATGCCATTCTCCTGCCTCAGCCTCCCGAGTAGCTGGGACTACAGGCGCCTACCACCATGCCCAGCTAATTTTTTTTGTTTTTTTTTTTTTTTTGATTTTTAGAAGAGACCGGGTTTCACCATGTTAGCCAGGATGGTCTCAGTCTCCTGACCTCATGATCCGCCCACCTTGTTCTCCCAAAGTACTGGGATTACAGGCGTGAGCCACCACGTCCAGCTGTTTTTTAAATTAATAGTTCTAGCAAAAGTTCTTCAACTGAGTCTTCTTAGTTTAGTGTAGTTCATATGTCCGTCTAAATCAATCTTATGTTTCAATAAGATGGACTCTTTCTACTGGCCAAATTAAGCACGTGCACATCTCTTGAGCTGGTCAGGGTTGGAGTGGGGAATGAAGTCAACTTTCCTGAACTGCATAAACTGAGTACTGGGGAGGAGTGATGATGCACATGCAATGACAGTCAGGGTGTCATTCCCGGAAGGGTGAATGACTGCTAGGTTGTCACAAGCAATAGGTATCCACTACAAACAAAAGTCAAAGAGGAAGAAGAAGAGAGTCAGAAAGGGAAGGACCATTCTTTCAACAACTGTATTTAAAGTGTTACCACATGTCCTATACACTGAGAATACAGTTGTGAACAAAAGAGACAAAAAAATCTTGTGTCCTTATATATAACTCTTAATCTGGTGGGAGAGACAGCATATGTGTTGACCTCTGGCAAAAATATTGGTGTAAAATACTTCATTATGTGGGAATTATTTGGATTCAAATATGGTCTAAGACTGGGCTTGCTTGGTTAGTTAATTTCTTACTTTCATCCTCTATAATTTTGAGGAGCTCAAAATTGCTTAAGATTTTTTTATTCTTCTTAAAACTGAGTGTTGCCTATAACAGAAATCTCTAAAAATGTAATTATATATTTTTAAACCTATATCATCTATTATAAGTAATTATTTGCTTTGATTATTTTTCCCATACCTTTTGAAGAAACCTTTAGCTGTTTTTTTTGTAAGCCTTTCCCAATTTCTGAAATACTATATGTTTCTATGACAATAATAGGACTTCATGGCAAAAATTAGATTAAAACATTCGAACATTTCATCCACAATAATTAATAAGGAAGAAAAGCTTAATGCATAAAGATATTCTGATTAATTCAACTATATTACATGAACCTTTTGGTACATAGATGGTAGGGAAATCCAATTAGCTATAATATTTAAGAGACTGCTGTCCTAATACATACATTATCTTTCTAGGATAATAGCTTCTTCCTCTGTCTGATTGTACATTTTTTTCCTCCAAAAGAAGAAAAAGAAAATAATCTAACATGGAAAAGTTTTTCGTTTGAAATCTACCCCAAAATGTATTACAATGGTGTAAAACTCCTTTTAAAATTTTAAATGTATTCAAAATACCATACTTAAACTATTCTATACAAATTACAAACAATTTATTTTATAGCTATAAATAAGAGGAGATTCCTAAACTCTCATAGTTTATAGTAGGAAAATGTATATTTTTATCAATCTTAAATTTAGGCCATATATATATTTTAAAGGAAACAGTGTAGCCTAAACTCAAAGCTTATTTGTAAATAAATAAGTCTCTAAACAATCACTCCTATAATGTAAAATCAACTTGAAAGCAAGAATTTGCTCTCTGCTGCCCACTTTGCTTTCTAAACATTTAGTCATGTCTGTCATGTCCTTTAAGAAGAATGCGATTTTCCTTAAAGTATGAGCTTGATAGTCCACTTATTGATCTTCTGCTATTGGGTATGATGGAGAATCCTTAATTTTTCATAGACCATATACTGATCTAGTATATAGTCTATACTATATGTTTGTACTATACTATACAACTTTATACTATACTTAACATGTTTGCTTTTTACATAATTTCCCCATATTGCTGACATAATCTATTATTCATAATTCGGACTCCTTGGCATTTTACTTACCTTTATACATGAGGGACACAAATAATTTTATTTTTAAAATGTTAGTTAAGCTTTTAAAACATCTCAGAAAAACATTAAAAATCTCTATAATTCAACAGTGTATTTATTCAGTATCTATTAGGGAGGATTTAATCGATAAACGTTTAAAAGAAAATGTTCCACCATAGAATAGACATCAAAATTATGTGACAATGAATTATCTAATTATTATGCAAACATTTTATTAGGTATATAGGTTTTATTATTTTCTTTCTTTTGTTTTGTTTTTTTTTTTTTTTTTGAGACGGAGTCTCGCTCTGCCGCCCAGGCTGGAGTGCAGTGGCCGGATCTCAGCTCACTGCAAGCTCCGCCTCCTGGGTTCACGCCATTCTCCTGCCTCAGCCTCCCGAGTAGCTGGAACTACAGGCGCCCGCCGCCTCGCCCGGCTAGTTTTTTTTTTTTTTTTTTTTTTTTTTTTGTATTTTTTAGTAGAGACGGGGTTTCACCGTGTTAGTCAGGATGGTCTCGAACTTCTGACCTCGTGATCCGCCCGTCTCGGCCTCCCAAAGTGCTGGGATTACAAGCTTGAGCCACCGCGCCCGGCTGGTTTTATTGTTTTCTTGAAATTCTCAATACTTAAATTTTACAAGTGTCACTGGCAAATGTTCACTAATGACAAAAATGTCAAATATTTGTCCCTGTGATGAAGTAATCATGTTGCTACAGATACTGTATAGAGACATAGTCCAGATGTGGTGGCTCACACCTGTAATCCCTGCACTTTGGGAAGCTGAGGATCTCTTGAGCCCAGGAGTTTGAGACTGCAGTCAGGATTGTGCACTGCACTCCACCCTGGGCCACAGAGTGAGATCTTGTTTAAAAAAAAATAAATAAATAAAGGAAGGAAGGAGGGAGAGAGGGAGGGAAGAAAGAAGGGAGGAAGGAAAAAGCAGAAATAAAGTTATAGTACAACAGACGAAGGTACATGGAATCAGGATGGTAATGGCAATTGCAAAATAGGTGAAAGCATTTGCTCTTCCTGCCAGACCGAGATGGTTCGGAGGCCTTAGACAGTGAGGAATCAAAATTGGAAGCAGAAACTATGGCTTTCCAGTTGCTAGTAGCTAGAGTAATGAGTTAGAGAGTTAGGATTAATAACAGCGGATTTGTATTTCTCACTAGTCAGGATTCAAAGAATTTTAGAATCATTAATTTAGAGTGAAGTGTAACCAGGTCTCAAAAGAAATTCTATTTAATTATTTAAGTTATAGACATATACAGAGTGCAGAGTTCCATAGTAGTGATGACACAGAGTGGATTAGAATCCCAGAGCAGTCATTATTTGAATGGCTTGTGCAATTGACATAGGCCTCAGTTTTTTGTTTTTTGTTTTTTGTTTTTTTTTAACCAAAAAGCATGGGGGAAAAAAACACAAAAAAAAAAAACAAAAAAAAAAACAAAAAAAACCCTCCTGTGTTGGTTTTCTATTTTTCATATATAGAAAGTCATATGGAATACTCCTGCTTTATGGTAAGTGCTCTACAAACTAGAGTTACTATGATACAGATAAAGAAATAGTCTAATTTTGAAATAAGCTTATGATGTTTTGGAAAGAAAGTGCCTTATATTATGGGAATTGGGTATGTGAATAATTGGGGCTCAATATGAAAATTTGAAATTTTAGCATTCTAAAATGGAAAATTGAAGCAAGTGTTGATCTGAAATCTAAAATGTCATGTGCACTGAGATCAGGATACACGTATTCAGAGAGCAGAATTAATTCAATCACAAGGCAGAGGGAGTTAACTTCTGTGGCCTATTTATATTTCTGAAGGAGTCTTCCCGGCTGAAGGTCATGGCAAAAGGTATAGTCATTTCTTGGAGTGCAAAAATCCCTGTGATGCAGACATTGTTCTATTTGTTGTTGTCATTGTCATTACTGTTGTTGATATTTGGCTATAATGTAAGAGGAAAAGTGTAGTTATAGAGATATTTTCTGTTCTATTCTGTGAATATCATAAAAAGTAAGATTAATAAATGCTATAAATGAATTCTGTCAGAAAACACTTTATAAAAGGAAAAATATCACTTTCACGCCATCCGTTCAACAATATGTAAAGCCCACTTAGTATTTACAAGGAACTCTACTAATCAATGACAATTAACATGATCAGGCTAAAACTTTTGAGGGGACCAGGAGAAAACCAAGTCAGAACTAGAGAAAGCATCTTGGGGAAGTTTGGCTATGGAGATACAAAGGCATAGCATCTAAGTCAAATGAGGGGCAAGGAAGTCAAGAGAACATGAACCAGGAAGGGAACTCTCTCCTTCTAGGAGGTAGCACTTGAGAAGAGAAAACAAAGAAAGCTTTGGTTGAACATTTCTATTGTTGATAAGCAAAATATTCATTATCTACTGCCCATTCTAGAGTAGCACAAAAGGTCTTTTCAGGCTTGTCTTATTTTGCTTAAATTTTGAGGTCGTGATGAAGTTGGAGAAGGGAGGATGGACTCAGAGAAAAACCTCCAAGTTATAACTTCTCAACGGCAAGAATTGGAGAGTATCTCGTTTTTGTCTCTGATTCAGGACTCAGCTAAGGCCCAGCAAATGGGAAACTTTCTCTTTAAAAAAAAGTCAGTGTAGTGCTTGGCAGTCATTAAAGATGTGCTGAATTACTGACCTCTTATCTCCTACATGCCGTGGGGAATCTGTTAGCAGTCTGACACCTCTTGTCACTGATCAAGATCCCTTTATGATAATATCTGTCTTTTAGAAGCAAGTCAGTCAGGAAATTTAAGTAGATTAACACTTAATCATTAATTACCTCATGGGATAAACAAATTTCTTTTCTGTTTAGGCTATCTCTGACCTTCTGCCCCAGGATATATTTTTCAGGCATTGAAGGATGGATATGAGTTACTCTGGTAGTCCTGGCCCTTAGGGTCTTGGTGAATCTGCTTGGGGAAAGGAAGGAGGGCATGGAAACAGGACAGAAGGGTGAAGCTAGAGCAGAGAAAAAGCACTGAAAAGAAACTTCAACTGATTTTTAGTTTCACCTAGGGTATTTCTAGGAGTTAGAACCTCCGTCCAAGAATGCCTGAGCTAATAGAAATTAAAACCTGACTTTATGTCTTGGTTCTACACATCAATTACAATCACTTGGTTATTAACAGAGCATTTGCCAAAGGCCAATGGCACTTCAGGACCAAAAAAGAATAAAAGGAAATATGAAAGTTCTTAATATATAACTTTTCTTGTGGGTTTACATTTTTTTTTTTTTTTTTTAGTTCTGAATCAGGCAATTGATTCAGTTTTTCGTGTTTGCAGTTTATTTAACTATGGTAACTAAATGGTCTCAACAGAATAGTTGCTACTATGGCTTAAGTTACTGGTTCAGAGTCTATGGCAATGCATTAAATCAAGTTTCTGCTCTCAGTTTCATAAAAAGGAAAATTGACTAGATGAGAACATTGCCACTTTATTCATTATGTATAGCTCATTAGTTCCCTTGTCAACTTTCGTTTGCTTTTAATCAATTGAAAGAAAAAGGCTTCACAGATTTTTAGTAGGAAACATATGGAGCTGTAGCTCATCAGTAATGTGTGAACTTATGTTTAAAGGTGCAGCTGACCTTGGCTGTGCATCCTTCCCAACTTGCTTCTTGTAAATCCTGTAATCAATAAGTGAAATAGTATTCCATACCCTTCATAATTCACCTTGCAATGTCTGTTTTTCAGCACATCATCTAAGCTTCTGTAAAACATTCTTTTTCCCCTGTAATGGACTCCAATCCTCTTTATAAGTTTTATAAATAAGAGCTTAACATTTCTTCTCAATACTTAGATATGATGATAAAAGAATTAGTTGACAAGATTGATGTTTTAAGAATTTCAGCTCTACTTAAATATCTAAGTGGATGCTGCATTTTTTCAAGGAGTTACTCTGAGTGGCAATATGTTCATTCCAAGAGTGTTGCTTTTGCACATAGATCATTGCAGCTATCCCTTTCAAATAGCATAAGGAGTCTATTTTCAGTTTAAAAAAATAGTCTAACATTAGTTTTAAAATAATAACCAAAGGTATTTAATGCACACCACTGCATATTATTTCTTTCTATATACATTTGTGAATTTATTGGGAAGAGTAAACAATTGGAGATGTGTCAATGCTGGGTTTGAGGTTGGATGAGATTTTATATTATTAAGTAGAGATTATTATATTAGAATGAAACTAGAACCAATCTATCTTGGGCCTTTATACTTCTTTTTTCTCCCTCAGGTTTGAGGTATCAGGACACACTTAGGGCCCTGTCACCTCCTAGGCATAATATGGGCTCAAGTAAAATAAACTATTATTTTCAAAATATATTAAGGCATTAATATGTTAGCTAAGTAAATTTTTATACATATTTATTTTACTTTAAGTGAATATTTAAAATACCTTTTCACTTTGTTTCTTAGGATTAGTGAGAAAAGTATCAAATATTTGAGAGAAAAAAGATTTTTAAAAAGAGCAAGAGTTACTCATAAAAAATGAGTAAATTCCTAGTTTATAGATTGGAAGAGACATTTAATATATTAAAATATTATATGAAGTAGAAACTACATTTAATAAAACTGATTCCTTGAACTTTAAATATATATATGTGTGTGTGTGTGTGTGTGTGTATATACACACACACACATATATATATATATATTTTTAGATAAGGTCTCTTTCTGTTGCCCATGGTGAAGTATAGTGAGTATAGCTCACTGCAGCCTTGAACTCCTGGGCTCAAGGGTCCCTCCCACTTGAGCCTCCTGAGTAGCTTGGACTACAGGACTACAGGTCACCATGCCTGGCTAATTTATTTTTTTGTGTATAGAGATGGGGATCTTGCTATATTGTCCAGGCTAATCTCAAACTGCTACCTTCAAATGATCCACCTACCTTTAAGCCCTGGGATTATAGCGATGAGCTACCTTGCCCAGCCAAGATTTTGTTTCTATTTTAGGTGCACCCTTTATAAAATATCACGTATACCATCGGCATGTTATGTGTATTATTTGGAAAATGAAATGGAAACATTCTCCATTCAATCACTAATTCTCTCAAGAGGACATGCCTATATTCCAGGGGCTAAATTACGATCCTTAGAGATATATATATTTTTTCTAACTGCATTCCCAACTCCCCAGCTTTCTCCAGATCCTGTTATGTCTCCTCCCTGTTCTATTCATTTCCGTTGTGTTGAAAACCATACTCTGCAAGGCGCAGTGTGCCTGACTGGAGTATATTATGCATGCAAGCTTTCCAAAAGCTGAAAAAAAAAAAAAAATGGAGAACCAATGAATAAAACCATAGGTATCTAAAAGACATTGAATAATAATAAGAGATATACAGTAGAACTTAAGAATTCCTTAATAAAAAGTATAACTGAAGTTTTTCTAAAATAATGGACTTTTAAACCAGTAAAATATGTATCTAATTTAAAATGGTTTCTTTTAAATTATAATAAAACATATACATGTAGGCACATCTTATTAAATAATGGACAAATGTAGAACTAAATTTCGTTTCCATTTAAAAAGGCCCAGGCAGGATTCAAATGGTTCTGTATATAGACTTGCTGACATGAATAATTTTAAATCAGGCCAGTTATAGCTTTCATTCTTTGAACTGTATTCAAAACTCTCTTACTTTTACAGTATTAGAGAAATGAATCAAATGTTTCTATAATGCCTACTTCCATTCAATCCACACCCAATTTTAGAGGGCTGCTGTTACAATGCCAAAAAACATAGACTGAAGTTTTAATGATGTTTCTTATATGACAAAGAAATTCTAGGGTAATTTTATAGCACAGTGTAAGTGCTGAACTTATACCTTTCACATAAAAGCAAACCACTTTTAGCTTCTTTAAGGACCCTTTTAAAAATGCATGGTATGTCCATCATAGAGCTAGAAATGCCACTTTTTATAATATATTCAAAATGGAGGTGGTTATGTTTCCTTCTACACTGATATTACAATTAATTTTCTGTTAGTAAGAAGAATATTGACCAACTGTATTACACTCCATTCTCACACTGCTATAAAGAAATACCCAAGACTGGGTAATTTATCAAGGGAAGAGGTTTAATGGACTCACAGTGCCACATGGCTGGGGAGGCCTCAGGAAACTTACTATCATGGTGGAAAGGTAGGAGGCACATCTTACATGGTGGCAGGAGAGAGAACAAGCAAGAGCAAGGAAAACTGCCTTATAAACCCATCAGATCTCATGGCAACTCTCTCATTATCACAGAAACAGCATGAGGGAAACCACCCCCATGATACAATCACCTTCCACCTGGTCCCTCCCTCTACACATGGGGATTATGGGGATTACAATTTGCAGTGAGATTTGATTGGGGACACAGAGCCAAACCATGTCACCAACATAATACAAAATCAATTTGAAAGGACCTCAAAATACATCCTAAAATTTGTTTCAAATATAAAAAAAAAGTAACATAAAATACCATGACTTCTGAATCAGGGTAGTTTGCAAGGTGATTATCTTCACAATTAGAACCAAAATGCTTAATAATACTATTTTAGTTTGTGTAAAACTTGAAAGAGTATTCATGCTCTTCATCTCCCTTTTTCTTTTTATCTTTTTTACAGAAAAGCAGTCAATTAGTTAAATAATCACTAATGTAGTTTTATATGATAATAAATAATGACACCAACTTGGATTGTCTTAACAAATCTGAACAGTGACTTTTCTTTTGAGAATTGAAAGCATCCCTAGAAACAAATTTGCATGTAAGTTTAATGACTCATACATTCCAAGTACATCCAGGAGACAATCAACAGTTTATCTGATGTATGACATACAAAACAAATTATTTAGGTAAACTTCATTTACCTTAGTCTATATAATATATTAATAATGCTATTTATAATGATCTGAAAGAGCAACAACAAAATATTGGAGAAGTTAATATCGAAGAAATAAGATGAATCAAGCTGTCCCACTATTCAATTTCTGAATATTCAGATACAGTAAATGTTAATTAATACACGAACAAGTAATTATCAATAAAATAATCCGATTTGCAATAACTACCAAAAAAACTTACGAATAAATTTAATCGAGGAGGTGAAAGATTACTCCACTGAGAGATCAATACACTAAAACACTGAAAACCATTGATGAAAAAAATTGAAGAAGGCACAAATAAATGGAAAGATATTTTGTGCTCATGGATTGAACCCTTAATATTGTTAAAATGTCCATACTATTCAAAACAATCTACAGATTCAGTTCAATCTCCATCAAAATATCAATGAAATTCTTCACAGAAATAGAAAACATATTCTAAACTTCATATGGAACCACAAAACACCCCAAATAGCAAAGCAATCTTGAGCAAAAAGAACAGATCTGGAGGCATCACACCACCTGATTTGAAAATACACTACAAAGCTAATAATAACTAAAACGGCATGGTACTGGCGTTAAAACAGACACACAGGGCAACAGAACAGAGTAGAGAACACATAAATAAACTTATGCACTTACAGCCAACTTATTTTCAACAAAGGTGCCAAGTATACATATGAAGAAAGGACAGTCTTTCAATAATTAGTGCTGGGAAAACTAGATATTCACCTACAGAAGAATGAAGCTAGACCTCTATCTCTCACCATGTAAAAATCAACTCAAAATTGATTAAAAGCTGAAATGTAAGACCTGAAATGATAAAACTACTGGAAGAAAACCTAGGAGAAATGCTTCATGACATTGGTCTGGGCAAGGATTTTTTTGGATAAGACCACAAAAGCACAAGCAAGAAGAGCAAAAATAGCAAAATGGAATTACATCTAACTTAAATGCTCCTGTACACAAAGGAAACACTCAACAGAGTGAAAATAGAACTTACAGAATGGGAGAAAATATTTGAAAACTATGCATCTGACACGAGGTAATATACAGAATATATCAGGAACTCAACTCAATAGCAAAAATCCAATTAATCCAATTTAAAAATATGCAAAACACCTGAGTAGATAGTTCTCAAAAAGAAGATATACGAATGGCAATAGGTATATGAAAAAATGTCATTATCACTAATAATCGGGGAAAAACAAATCAAAACCACAATGAGATACCACCTCACTCTGATTAGAATGACTATTATCACAAAGACAAAAAATAACAAATACTGGCAGATGTGGAGAAAGGGAATTCTTATACACTGCTGGTGGAAATGAAAATTAGTATTAGCTATTATAGGAAACAGTATGTAGGTTCCTCAAAAAATTAAAAATAGAACAACCATAAAATCCAGCAGTTGCACTATGGAGTATAAATCCAAAGAAAATTAGGTTGGTATGTTGAAGAGATAGCTGCACTCTCATGTTTATTGAAGCTCTATTCATAATAGCCATGATATGGATTCAACCTAAGTATCTACCAATGGATGAATGGATAAAGGAAATCTGGTATAAACACACACACACACACACACACACACACACACACACACACACACACACAGGAATACTATTGAGCCCTAAAAAAGAATGGAATCATGTCATTTGTGGCAACATGGGTGGTGACATTATGATAGGTGAAACAAGCAAGACAAAGAAAGACAAAGGCCTTCCTTATTATCTCACTTACATATAGAATCTACAGGAGTTGATTTCATAGAACTAAACAGTAGAATATGTGACTCCCAGAGCTGGAAAGGGTACAAGAGGGAGGATGGGGAGAAATTGAGTTAGCAGGTACAAAGTCACAGTTAGATAGGAAGAATAGGTTCTGGTGTTCTATTGCACAGTAGTATGACTATGATTAATAGTATTGTATTGTGTACTTCAAATAGCTGGAAGAGAGGATTTCAAATGTCCTCTCCACAAAAAAAAAGATAGAAGTGTGAAGTTATGGATATGCTAAATGCCCTGATTTGATTTTCACACAATGTATACATGTATCACAACATCGCACTGTATACCCCATGAATATATTTATTATTATGTATCTCTTAAAAGCAAACTTTCAAAAATGGCAAATCTTGTTATACTAAGATTTCTGAAAATGTAAAGGGAAATGTGATACATTTATTATATGTTACTCCTTTAAACTTAAAGAGAGTTAAAAATTAAAATTAATGTATCCTAAACACTAAAAAAAAATAGAATGCTTAGCTAAGAAGAGAAGATGAAAAAGAGTAGCAAAGTGCAGGAGTGAATTTCAGAATTTTAGAGATTGTATTTTTAAAGGTAAATCACCACCTGTCCTGCTAAGAGGAAGCTAAGACAGATACTGTGGTTCTCACCTGTAATCCCAGCACTGTGAGAGGCCAAGGCAGGTAGATGGCTTGAGCCCAGGAGCTTGAGACCAGCCTAGGCAACATAGGTACAATGCCAACTCTACCAAAAAATAAAAATTAAAAAATTAGCCAGGCCTGGCGGCATGCACCTGGGGTGCTACCACCCAGCTACTCGAGAGACTGAGGTAGGAGGATTGCTTAAGCCAGGGAGCTGGAGCTGCAGTGAGCCATAATCATGCCACTGCACTCCAGCCTGGGTGACAGAGCAAGAACCTGTCTCAAATTAAAAAGGTGGGGGAAGATAAGTTTGTGTTTATAGCTTTGTAAATATAATTCTGAAATGGTAGCATATTTTTGACAAGTGCTTTGCCTTTGTTAATCAAATAATGCTGACAGTAGAATGAGGCTCAATCTTCCTTCATGACATTATTATCAATAAACACATAAAGAAAATAAAAGGCTATACCTATTTTTCTTTCTAATGTTCTCAAGAGTAGGCCAAAAATATAAAAAGGAAGATGCTAGAGGTTTAGTAAATCTGATTGTATTGTTTTCATATAGATCTCTAGATTTCTGCAATTGAATGTGTTTAACATGAAACCTTGATATATGGTTTCACTACCAACAACAACAAAAAAGCAGTTGGGATTATGGATTTCTAATGGTGTGGAAACCCTGTTTTTTTAAAAAATAAAACACATTAGTTACTTAAAGTTCATCTGAACCTGAACTGTAATTATTTCGAAGAAGTCCTGAAATCAGTTTGGTACTGATTTAGAGATCTTCTTTGTCTTTTCAATTTAAAGCAATTTTCATGTATGATTTTTACCACATTTCTATATAAAACCCTAAAAAATATCAGTCACTAACCCTACTGTAGTGACTGATCTGATATTCATTTAAGCTAAAACTTCAAGCTAAAAGAAAATAATTAAATTTGTTTGAGCTAAAAAGAATGTCCCTTGCATATTTTAGTCTCCATTAAAAAAACAAACAAAAAAAAAAACAAACCCTCCAGTAATCTTTCGAATCTTTTTTCAGCCAACAGCTCTGTAACATCTTGCCTCTATACATGATACTGCCTTTTTAGCCAATTCCATCCTAGAGCGATGAGTAACCATGGCTCCATCCAATTTTCCACATGACATCTGTGGCAGTAGAAGTATTAACAGGGCTTCTCTCCTGGAGAGCTTTGCCTTAGGAAGAGCTTAAATTTCTGTAAGAAAGTCACTGACACAGGAATTCAGTCAGGACTCTGCATTAGGACTAGAAGCTGCCAGGGTTCACATGCTGACAAGGCAATGTTTCTTATCTCTGGGATTTCGTGCCCTTCCCCCATGAAGCTATGCTCCTCCAGTCTGGCAGGGAACTCGCCTATGGACAAGAGGGTGACAGACATCTTTTGATGATGAGCATCCTCAGGCACAGGGAACAGACTCTTGCTATTCATTGAGCTGCACAGCTGTGGCAACTGGATTCTGCCCGGGTGTCAACAATGGGGGCAGGGCTTCAGTTTAGGCGAAAGGGAAACAGCTTGAGTATAAATGAACTGTTTTTAGGCTCTTTTGAATTTATCTTCCTCAGATGCCCTGAGATTTCAGATCCTTTCTTTATTTTACTAAAACTTCAGAGTTGTGAAGTGACCATCTTCTCTGTAGGCTCAGATGGAAAACAAACAAACAAACATGTTTCTACATGGTAAAAGGCATATTTGCATATGTACATATGCATATATTGATGGATCCTTGGCATTAATGATTCTACAACTGTATGCTCTTATTAAACTCTGTGCTCAGCTTAAAAGAGTTTCTTGCTGATTTATCTTCAGTGCTGTTGTATGGTCTGCTTGGCTGAAGGTTGTATAAGATGACGAATCATTGATTTAGTGAATTTTTTCACCTTTTTGCGAACAAAAACCTTGCATATTTAATAAATAAGTTATTCAAATCTTGAAGAAATACAGGCAGGTTCTCCAGGCATTTTTAGAATAAAGTGAAAGGCAATCTATAGCGGGTGGCTATTTCCATTTAGGCAAAACGAAAAGCACATAAAGAGTTAACTGTGTAAATGAATATGCTAATGAATGCATAATTTATCTCTGAAGAAACATATTTATTGTTTCACTATTTGATTAGATGGCTTCAATGTTCAATTAATCAGTTACCTTTCAATATCATTCCTGAGAGCTGCTTAATTAATCTGTTGCACTGCCACCCTATTCATCCTAATAGCAATCTCTCGTCCCATTTCAAATGACAAAATCCAGGAACTGTGCCACGTAAAGACTTTATGTCAATGTCAAGTGAAGGTTGATAAGTGGCTGGCTTTTTTTCTTTATTAGGTTAATCAAACCAATCAGCTTTATAGGATTTACATTTGTCAGAAAATTTTAATGAGTTGAAACTAATGAGAAATAGAGGGAGAAAACCACCAAGGGAATGGTGGCACAGTTTATATACTTCAACAGCAGTACACTACTTTCATTAAACAGATTGTTTTCTCCTCTTTTTCTAAATGATGGATTTAAAATGTCCTGCTAATTAAACTTAAACTAGTCTATTGTGCTCTATATGACATCTCTTACTAACAAAGGAAGCATAATAGATACACATTCATATGTGTCTTTGAATCAAAAAATGTGCTGTATGTTTACTACTTTCTGGGCATTATTTCTTCCATAATGTTATTAATAATAGTTCCAATAATAGTTTCATGAAAACTTACCAGTTTGAAGGTGCTATGTACATAGCATAGAGTAGGGATTTCAAGAAATGGTTGAGATACCCGAAGACTTAAATCGCAGGTTGAGTTCTTTCCTTACCTGTTTCATAAGCTTGAAATATCGCTCTTCTACTTCTCTTTTCTTCCTTTTCTCTTACTATTGTCTGATACTCCGGATAATTCCTCAGCATTACTCCCTTTGTTCTCCAGAGCAGGGACATTTTGGTAGAAGTTGCAGCACAAATCTCATACCACCTCCTTTACCTTTTCAATGTCCAAGGTCAACTTTCATTTTCACCTAGTACCTCACATAGACACCCTTAGCATTCTAAGAGGGATTTAATACACTTTGAATCAATCATCTGTTACCGTAAATAACTTCCAAAGCAAAATACATATGAAACCATAAGGCATTGTTTCTTTAATTGTATGGGTGCCATAAGTCTCTCTGAGAAAACTAATGATAATAATAGTAATATTTGTCGTATACTTCATTACTTTTAATTTGTCATGCACAACTTTAAATTCTTTTTTTCTACATGTCTCAGACAGAATAGATGGAGTGTGCAAGGATACATGGTGAATATGTATTCTGGTAAATTTGTAGAGAAAATTAAGAAAATATTTAATTTATTAAATAGTGATAATATCTGATGTCTGTTGGGGGCAAAGAGCCTAGAACGGACAAAAGTAGCATGCACATTTAGAAGAGTGGGAGATCAGATTTAAGGCATCCTGAGGTCAAGGTATATTTGGAGAAAAAAAAAAAATTACTATTTAAACTTTGTTCAAAAGAATGACACAGAGCTTTAATTAATCAATTCCAAACATGTAGAGGAAGAATTAGGATGGGGAAGAGAAAAAATACAGTCAATCCAAAGGAAGTAGGAAGGGTGAGTGTGAAACAGGAAAGGCAGAATGAATAGAAAGGATAAATAGAAATAAGAGAGTGGAAATAAATCCAAACAAGTAAGTAATCAAAATAAAGGAAAATAAAATCTGGGCATGGTGGTGCAACCCTGTAATTTCAGCTACTTGGGAAGCTAAGGTGGGAGGATTGCTGTAGCTAAGGAGTTCAAGACCAGCCTGGGCAATATAGCAAGACCCCATCTTGAAATTTAAAAAAAGCAAGGAAGCAAGAAGAAAGTAAGGAAGGAAAGAAGGAACAGAAGGAAATGAAAGAAATGAAGGAAGCGATGGAGGGAGGAAGAGAGGGAGGGAGGGAGTGAAAGAAGGGAGAGAGGGAAGAAGGGACGGAGGGAGGGAGGGAGGAAGATAAAGAGATAAGAAAGAAAGAAAAGAAAGCAAGAAAGAGAAAGAAGGAAAATGGATTAAGCTGGCCTCTTAAAGCACAAAGACCCTCAGACCACATAGAAACAAACTCCAGCTATGTCCTTTCTACAACAGGCTAACTAAATAAAACGCAAGAACACAAAACGTTTGAATGTCAAGCCTGGAAAGAATATGTCAGGAAAATATTAAGAAAAAGAAAGCAGGTCTACAAAACAAAACAGACTTTGAGGGGAAAAAAAAAGCATTAAAAAAGATAAAGAGAGTTACTAAATAATGCTAAGAGATTCAACTTGTTAGGACCATAACAATTGGAAACTTTTATTTACCGAATAGTACAGCTTCAAAATATATAAACAAAACCGGTTTGATCTGTGAAGAGGCATTAATAAATCCTTCACTATTTTAATACAGCTTTCTTCGTTATTGGCAGATCAAGTATAAAGCAATATTGGCAAGGATACTTGAGATTTGAACGGCATAATTTAAAAGCTTTTAGGACACTGTGTTGGTTTACCATTTTCCCCAGGCCCCCACTTCACGCGATATACACTCTCATCATTCTTGTCCTTACTTTTTCATTTGTTTATCTCAGGGTAGTCCTTGATTTGTGTCTACACCACAAGTTGTATTATCTGCCTCTGGTTTGTGGCTTTACTCACATTCTCAATTTTACCTTCATAGTTTCTTAAGCAAGATTTGTCCCTTCCAGTATCTTAGTGAAACAGATTTTTTTTTTTCATTTTTTGATCTTTTTCTTTTTTCTTCTAAAAAAAAAAAGGATACATGTGCAGAACGTGCAGTTTTGTTACGTAGGTATACGTGTGCTATGGTGGTTTGCTGCACCTATTGATCCGTCCTCTAAGTTCCCTCCCCTCACTCCCACCTCCCGACAGGCCCTGGCCTGTGTTTTTCCCCTCTCTGTGTCCATGTGTTCTCAGTGTTCATCTCCCACTTATGAGTGAGAGTTGAACATGCAGTATTTGGCTTTCTGTTCCTGTGTTAGTTTGCTGAGGATGATGGCTTCCAGCTTCATCCATGTCCCTGCAAAGGACATGATCTCATTCCTTTTTATGGCTGGATAGTCTTCCATGATGTATATGTACCATATTTTCATTATCCAATCTATCATTGATGGGCATTTGGGTTGGTTTTGTGTCTTTACGTTTGTAAATTGTGCTGCAGTAAACATATTTGTGCATGTCTCTTTATAATAGAATGATTTGTATTCCTTTGGGTATATACCCAGTAATGGGATTGCTGGGTCAAATGGAATTTCTGGTTCTAGATCTTTGAGGAATCGCCAATGGCTGAACTAATTTACATTCCTACCAACAGTGTAAAAGCATTCCCATTTCTCCACAGTCTCACCAATATCCATTGTTTCCTGACTTTTTAATAATTGCCATTCTGACTAGCATAAGATGGTATCTCATTGTGGTTTTGATTTGCATTTCTCTAATGACAAGTGATGATGAGATTTTTTTCATATGTTTGTTGGCTGCATAAATGTCTTCTTTTGAGAAGTGTCTGTTAATATCCTTTGCCCACTTTTTGATGGGGTTGTTTGTTTTTTTCTTGTAAATTTGTTTAAGTTCCTTGAAGATTCTGGATATTAGACCTTTTTCAGGTGGGTAGATTGTAAAAATGTTCTCCCATTCTGTAGGTTGTCTGTTCACTGTGATGATAGCTTCTTTTGCTGTACAGAAGCTCTTTAGTTTAATTAGATCCCATTTGTCAATTTTGACTTTTGTTGCAATTGCTTTTAGCATTTTTGTCATGAAGTCTTTTCCCATCCCTATGTCCTGAATGGTATTGCCTAAGTTTTCTTCTAGGGTTTTTATAATTTTGGGTTTTACATTTAAGTCTTCAATCCATCTTGAGTTGATTTCTGTATAAGGTATAAGAAAGGGGTCCAGTTTCAGTTTTCTGCATATGGCTAACCAGTTTTCCCAGCACCATTTACTGAATAGGAGATCCTTTCCCCATTGCTTGCTTTTGTCAGACTTGTCGAATATTAGATGGTTGTAGATGTGTGGTGTTATTTCTAAAGTCTCCGTTCTGCTCCATTGGTCCATATGTCTGTTGTGGTACCAGTACCATCCTGTTTTGGTTATTGTAGCCTTGTAGTATAGTTTGAAGTCAGGTAGAGCGATGCCTCCAGCTTTGTTCTCTTTGTTTAGGATTGTCTTGGCTATATGGGGTCTTTTTTGATTCCATATGAAATTTAAAATAGTTTTTTCTAATTCTGTGAAGAATGTGAATGGTTGCTTGATGGGAATAGCATTGAATCTATAAATTACTTTGGGCAGTGGCCATTTTCATGATATTGATTCTTCCTATTCATGAGGATGGGATGCTTTTCCTTTTGTTTGCATCCTCTCTTATTTCCTTGAGCAGTGGTTTGTAGTTCTCCTTGAAGAGGTCCTTCACCTCCCTTGTTAGCTGTATTCCTAGGTATTTTATTCTCTTTGTAGATGTTGTGAATGGGAGTTCATTCATGATTTGGCTCTCTGCTTGTCTGCTGTTGGTGTAAAGGAATGCTTATGATTTTTGCACACTGATCTTGTATCCTGAGAGATACACAAACTAAAGTTGTGACCTCAGGATACAACTTTAAATTCTATATGTCTATTATTTTATTCAATTTTGTGTTCAAATCATCCTATGTGCTATCATTTTCCCCATTACACAGAGGAGAAAATTGAGACCCTAGGGATTAAATTACTTGCTCAAGAGAGCACACCTATTCTATTAAAAGGGAGATAAAATTGTATTTATAATTTTTAAAAATATAATTCTGAAAACCCTAGAAGCTTTTTGACACATGTTTTGCTTTTGTTGTCAATTAGTACTGTTACCAAATGATACTCTTCTTAATTTATTCCTACCCACAGTGATGAATTGCACAAAATTATCCAAAAGATTATTAGGTAGGTCTCATTTAGTGGTAACCAAGAGTAAACAAACTATTTTAAGCAAAGAGATAATTTCTTGGCATGAAGTACTAGGAAGTACAAGTGTACAGATGGCCTTAGACATGGCTAGATCTGGGTACTGAAATATGTAATCAGAATATTATCTCTCCCCATCTCCCCGCATGCTTTCCTCTGTATTAACTTTGTTTTTACACAGGGGAGACTTGAGTAGA
Source organism: Macaca mulatta (assembly GCF_049350105.2). Classification (NCBI taxonomy): domain Eukaryota; kingdom Metazoa; phylum Chordata; class Mammalia; order Primates; family Cercopithecidae; genus Macaca; species Macaca mulatta. The sequence goes on along the minus strand of NC_133407.1, from coordinate 178,197,300 downwards.
TCACAGTTTTAGGAAGTCGACTCTGAGTCGGTCTGCCTGTGTTCCAGTCCTATCTAATTAGAAACAGAGGTTACAAATAAGTTATTCAACATTGTTTACCTCTCAATGGCACCTAGAACAGTATTGGCACATAGTAGATGCTTCTTCTTCTTCTTATTATTATTAATATTATTATTATTATTAATTTTTTAGATGGAGTCTCGCTCTGTCCCCAGGCTGGCGTGCAGTGGCGCGATCTCAGATCACTGCAACCTCTACCTTCTGGTTTCAAGTGATTGTCGTGCCTCAGCCCCCCGAGTAGCTGGGACTACAAGCGACCTGGCTAATTTGTGTGTGCGTGTGTGTATTTTTAGTAGAGACGGAGTTTCACCAGGTTGGCCAGGCTGGTCTCAAACTCCTGACCTCAAGTGATACGCTGGCCTCGACCTCACAAAGTGCTGGGATTACAGGCGTGAGCCATTGCACCCGGCCTAGATGCTCATTAAAATTGATTAAATGAATGGCTTATGTAAAGAAACTCTTGTTGAATTACTGGAAGAGGTTAAGGCAAACACCTGTCTTTGATAAATACTTCTACAATGTTATGTATAAGCTTGGTTATATGTATACTGAGATTTTACCAAGTTACGATTTGTATAAGAAAACATTTATTAGAGATAATAAATTCAAAATATAAACAGGCAAGGTAGAAATGGTACACACGAATAACAAACATAAAAGTACAGACGGAACTGTGTTAGGAGGCAGGACTCAACTCTGGAGGCGGGGCTCAGATACCAGACAAAATTGAGGACTAACTAAGACAAGGACTAGGCGGAAGTAGCTTTCCTGAAGGCATGCTCACCAGTGTGCCATGTCAGTTTACCATGGCAATGGCAGCGCCTGGTAGTGACCACCGCCTTTCCGTGGTAATAACCCAATGACCCATATGTTACTACCCTTTTCCGGGAATTTTCTGCGTAAACCACCCCTTGAGCTGTATTAAAGTAAGCATAGGCCGGGCTTCACACCTGTAATTCTAGCACTTTGGAAGGCCAAGGCAGGCAGATCCCATGAGGCCAGGAGTTGGAGAACAGCCTGGAAATCATGGGGAAACCCGTCTCTACTAAAAATACAAAATTAGCCAGCCCAGGCCTGTAATCCCAGCTACTCGGGAGGCTGAAGTATGAGAATCGCTCGAGCCTGGGAGGCAGAGGTTGCAGTGAGCCGAGATCGCGCCGCTGGGCTCTAGCCTGGGCGACAGAGCGAGACTCCATCTCAAACAAAACAAAACAATAAAAAAGTAGGTGTAAATGTGAATGCACACCTGCCCTGAACTGCTACTCTCAGCACACTGCCCTGCTCTGCAGGAGCAGTAGCAAGAGTTGTTAACACTGCCAGAGCTGTAACATTGCTGCTTTTGATACAACCGTTTTCTTTTACCCTACCACCAGCTTGTCCTTGAATTCTCTCCTGGACACAGCCAAGAACAGTTGCGGGATAAGCTCCCCGGTCCTGCATCAGAATGGCTTGAAAAGTTACAAATTGTCAATGACAAAATGTAAATTGACGCCAGTAAGTTAATCACAAAATTGAGCCCTTAAAAATGATTTCAATGTTATATCAGGAACAAAGCTTCCTTTCCTGCTGTTTTTCTAGGTAGTCACAGAAAAAAAATTAATAGTTTGTGTGATAATTGTTTATTCAAGCTTAAATAAAACTTACAAGCAACTACATAGAATTTCCTTGGACTCCTCTTTATCGTTTAACATGTGGATGTAACATTCGACCCAAACTCATTCAAGTACAGAAGGGTGACATTTTCTTCTTAATATTTTTTCTTAATACGAACAGTAGAGTTGACACATAGATGTTTTGGCTATGTTATATTTTGTAAAATGGCTGTTTCTAAGACAAATGCAGAAGAGTTTCTGCGTATAATGAAGCCATAGTCTTCGGGTAAAAAAGAAAATAAAACCCTCTAGTTAGGCAAGTTTTCTCTTTATCTGAAGGTTTGTACATTCAAAATTAACCATTTAAAAATGATTAGAAGATTTTAAATTAATGTACGTTTTTATGTAGAACATGCAAAGTTTGAAATGATTCTTAGTGACTTAGGAGTGATCATCATGACTAGTAATTACGCATGGATGCTGTCCTACGTACTCTTTCCCGCATAGGATTACTTGCCTATGTTGTAATGTGTTGTACTACTACTGTGAGTCCTCCACCCCCAATTAGAGTTATTTATTTATGTTCTGCCTTATGCTAAAGGACTTAATATTTCTTAAAAAATACATCTTAAAATATTTTTTTCTGTGTTAGTTTGCTAAGAATAATGGCCTCCAGCTCCATTCATGTCCCGGAAAAGGACATGATCTCATTCTTTCTTGTGGCTGCGTGGTATTCCATGGTGTATATGTACCACATTTTCTTTATCCAGTCTGTCATTGATGGGCATTTACCCAAATACTGCATGTTCTCACTTATAAGTGGGAGCTAAATGATGAGAACACATGGAGACACTTTGGGCCTATTAGAAGGAAAAGGGTGGGAGGAGGGAGAGCAGGGAAAATAACTAATGGGTACTAGGCTTAATCCCTAGGTGATAAAATAATCTGTATAACACACCTCCAGGATACAAGTTTACCTATGTAACAAATCTGCACTTGTACCCCTGAACCTAAAAGTTTAAAAAAAAAAAAAAAGATTGAAAAAAAAAATGTTAAGAAAACAAAGAAATCAGGACACTGATGAATTAAGTAGAACGAATAAGACGAAGCTGGGGACGATATTAGTACACAAAGTACATGTTGTGAACTGCTGCCCATATGCTGGAAGAAGGCACATATGACTAGCAACCCCCAAAACAGGGAGATGTCAAATGAACTGCAGCTGTTTGTGATCAAAGGTGCAGAAGAATCAGAACCATTTCTGGCACTGAACAAAACTTTCCAGGGTCTCCACAACTTCCCACATATTCTCTGTTTTACCTGGAATGTCCTTCCACCACTCTCCACCTGGCTAACTCTTTTTGAAAACACTGTTCAAAACTCCCTCATCCATATCCTGAATGTTTAGTTATCTTTCTCCTCCATAGTGTTGAAAGCTCCTCAATGGAGCTTTCCAATGGAGCTCCTCCTAATAAACATGCTCATTATAAATCTAAAAAACTAGTTTCTTAGAGCTATTTTTATAGCTTTTCCTACTGTACACACACTTCAGGGGAAAAAAACCCAGCTTTATAGTTGAACTAACACAGTGCAACTTAACTCCTGCAAATAGGGAACTCACTTCATTCAGAGATACATTTTAGCAGGATAGATGTATTGCAAATCATTATACAACTGTAGGAAGTTATTATTTCAACCAAATACTTGATATGTGTTAAGCAACGATGAATTTGAGGTTACTTTAATTTATCTTGAGAACAGTGATTCTATATTGCTTCTTTAAATATGGAGCAGTTTACTTTCCTGTCAATGGAACTGGGTATGGCATTGACTTTTGTTAAGGTATGCAGGCATGCACCTGTACCTGGGCCAAGAGAGATCCTACTCCAGCATGCAGAGAAATGTAAAATGGCTTTAATCATGCCAGAAATAAAGGCTGCTCTAATTAGATGTTTTCTCTTTGATATTGTCTTTTTCCTTGATTAAGCTATTAGCTATCACTTCTTACGACTCTCCAAATACTTAGATACTCAAAAATTTCCATTTGTAGTGTAAGTTAGATTTGTAAACTAGATATTTAAGCTTGTTTTAAAATTATCTAAGTAAAAATATGGTGTACCTCTATAGACCTAACTGAATACATTCTGATGGGTATGAGATGGTTAAGTTGGATATTAAACCTGCTTTTCTTCCTTGAGAGCTCTTCTACCTCTCCCCATCCAGTTATTCGACAATCTACACCATTTCACTTCTAAAATAGCTCTGCTCCTGTTGTTTAGCTGTCTCTTTATTTGGGGGCTTATATCAGCTTACATGGCATATTGCAGAAATACGCTGTTTGGTCTCTCTGTCATTAATCTCAACCCTCTAATCCAACCTTTACACTCACCTTTTGGATACCTTTCATAAATGCCAATCTTTCTATAAATACCTAACAGCCTTGGAATAAAAGCCAAATTCTTTTCTCACTCAGTTATTCACACAAATTTTTATTATGTGTCATGCATTGTGTTGGGTGTTTAACAACACATATGAAATCTTTCCAGGATTGTCTCTTCTTGCTTCAACTCCCAGCTTTCCCCCACTCATAGCCTATGAGTACATTCATTATCCAGAAGTATGAACTCTTCCAGAATGCAGACTATTCTCTCATACGTCCAATTCTCTGCATATTCTGGTGCTTCAGCATGAAATATTCTTCTCTCCTTGTCCTTTAAGACTCATCTCCTCTGTAAAGACTTCTCGTCACTTCTCCCCATCCTTAGGCAGAGATGGAGACTTTGCTTTGGTGCTCAAATAGCCATATTTTCTATACTTAATGATAAGTTTAATCATGGTGTTTGTAACTGTTTGTGTCCTTGAATTATTTTTTCTAATGGATTGGGAAGACAGGTGTATTATCTTGTTCATCTTGTGTCTGTGTACATGTTCAGCTAATGTCTACTGAAGAAATTACTGACTTATTACTTGCCTCCTTTAGGTGGGCAATAAATTGATGGCACTACCATGGTCCAAGCCCTATTGTATGTCATGTTTATTTGCAAAATTGCGTTCTGCCTTCCCTTCTGATTAGATTGTAAGCCCTTGAAGATCAGGGAATTATTACTGATGTGATATCTAGAAAAATGCTTAGCATGTAGTAAGTACTCAATCCATAATTATTGAATTGAATTGAAAGTATTCCAACAAATTTCCACGTAGTTTGTTTGAACTTCTAAAATGATGACATCATTGCTGTGTGATTAATAAAGATGTTTAAAGAAGGAATTACAGAACTTCCTAGGGAAATCATTTCTCCTCTTAGTTCCTGCTCTCTTCTGGTTTCTTACCCACTCTAATAGACTGATTAGACTTGCATAGAGATGGAACACCAGGCTGTGGAAGGGAAAGCTGTATAATGCAGTAGAAGTACCATAGATATATATAAAAAAAAAAAACTTGGATTTTTTGATGACAAAAAAAGTACAGAAAAAAATTGCTGGAAACATTAATTCAAGAAGCATCTTAGGTGAGAGGAAGCAGAATCAGAACTGTGTTTGGGGAAGGAAGCAGTCAAAGTGAGGCAGTTTTGACAGTATGTGGTGGATACTCTCTCTGGTATGACTAATTGAGAATTGATTGTGCATGCAGAAAGGTTATGTTTTATTAAGGGAAACCTTTTTTCCCTTTTGTCGTTATGAAATCCGCTCTTCTGCAGATGTTATTCCCTTCCCATACTGAACCCTCATTAATTTATAATTCACCGCATTGCTTTAAAAGTGCTGCACAGATTTCCTGTTTCTCTCACATGCAGTGCTTCTAATAGAGAAAGTCAACTCAGGATATAGGTTGAAATGCTTGTCTTGAGGGCTGCATGCCAGACTTGATGGTGCCAAAACATTTCACCAATTGTCTCTTAGATCACTGTAAATGTTTCAAAGTGCTATTTCATAGGCTTCACAAAAGTGAATTTACACTCTGAAACAACTCTTTCACTATTGACTGTAAATTGACTCTGGTGTTTGGAATCTGGAGTCAAAGTCAAATGGCTTCCTGGTGGGATTCTGTTAATTTCGAGGATGAGGACTCTCACGAAGAGAAGGGTACACTTTCTTTAAATGAAGATTCTGAGGGCAGAGGCAAAAGAAACACAGAGAAGGAAATCAATACCCCTTCTCCCATCATAACTCTTCTCTCTGCCAGTAAATTCGACAGAACTTGGGAATATTTGGGTACAGAGAGTAGAAAAATAAGTGAAAATAGCTTTTCAATTTTTAATTACCCAACATGCCATTAGTGAAGATAGGAATTAAAGGAGGAGTAGTTTTCACATTCCTTTTCATTGATTTCTACTTTACTGATATATGGGAAATAAAACGATAAATTGACAATTTAGATATATGTTTTCAATTTAAACATCTTGAATATGAAATGCCTAAGAGATATATAGATGGAAGCTTAAGTACTTTTTAGAGACTTCAAGTAAATATGGAGTGTGTGTGTGTGTGTGTGTGTGTGTGTGTAGTGTGTGTGTTAGGGTGAATGTATTACTATGAAGTATAACACAGGGGATAAAATCTCACATATCTCACATGTTCCAGACAGAGAACATACATACATAAAGCAAAACCAGGGTGGGCGCTGATAGGAATCTGTGCCTGGACAAAAGGGGCAGTAGCTATTAAGCTCTGGTTGATAGAAGAATGCAGGCCATCGTCACCAAATTTGGTGTTTTTCCAAGAGAAACTGGAAAACTATATTTTTGTTCAGTCAATGTCACATGAACATCTGCAACTAACTAAAAATTAAAATTTTCTGATGGCCAAATAAAACACATATATAAGGCAAATTCAGCCCCACAGGATACAAGTTTGAGACCTCTGGATTAAAGTCTTATTGGGAATAAAAGACATGTAACATGTTAAGAAATTGAAGAGTGGTCTAAGCCATTACATAACTGGAAGTCAAATTAAATAAAATTAAGTGTCAATGGATAAACTTGTAAGTGTTCTGGAAAGGGAGAGATCAATGTTGGTTGCGGTTTAACCAAAATTCTGTGAAGAAGTAGGTCTTTGCCTGAGACTTCAGGGATGAGTGGCTATCATTGGCAATAAACAAGGGAGAAATAGAGATGATACTTTGAGACACAAGCATACATATGTAACAAACCTGCACATTATGCACACGTACCCTAGAACTTAAAGTATAATAAAAAAATTAATAAAAAAAGAAAAAAAAAAAGGAAATCAAAAACTAATACCGCAGCTGCTGAGAGTGCTGCTTGCAGAAAGTCCACAGCTGTCATCTCCTTACAAAGATGCCTCTGCTAAAGAGAGCTAGTTTGTCCAAGGTAGAGCCTCCTTTGCAGGTGGCCTACATCCAATGACCAATTGATGGGAAAATGTAAGGGCCTGGCCCCCTTGCCAGTTTGTAAAAATTCTGAAGGGTCATTCTTGTTTCAGAATTCCCAGTAAGGTCATCGAGGCTTTCCTTTGAGGCTGCCTTGCAGTCCAACTTCTCTTTGCCCATTGATGCCTTCTTGCCTTCTATTTCCTTCCACAGATGTTGATTCCCAGGGGCACTCTCTAATAAACCCTTTGCATGCTTAAAAAAAAAAAAAAAAAAAAACCAAAAAACAAAAAACAATAAGTAGCTTATTCTTGGTGGGAACACGGAAAGAACTAGAACCATTTCTCCTAACTACTAGTTTATTGTTTTACCTTCCTTGTTCTACCACCTCCTATTTGATCCTGGATAAAATAGGGATACATAGAAATATTAATTAAGCAAATATTTATTGAGCACCTACTGTATGCCAAACACTAGTATAGGGTGTAAGGTACAGTATATGTTAATGCTGTGTACCTGCTCTCCCACATAGGGAAACAGGTCAGCTCCAGCTTTTTTACATAAACATTCAAACTAGATACACTTTAATTATTCTAGAAGGCATGGAAATTATTTGAGAATTTTCATAATCCTGGGGAAATATAGTAAAAAATAAAATTTTGAATATGGACATACTATATCAAGAGCAAATAGTTGTGCCAATATTTCTAGGAGCATACGAGTATTAAACAATATCTTATCAAAAACTAATAAAAATTTAGAAATGGGTAGACACCCTAAAATAGTAATTTGATCAGCTAATGAACACATTTCATTCAACAGCCATTGAATGAATACTTATCATAGGGACAAGTATTAAAATCAATGTAAGTAATATTATTATACTTTGTTTCCTTGGCTCTTATGCCCTTTGATAAGGTGGCATGTGGATTTGGAGAGAATAGAAAAGAGAAAAAGAACAACCATTTTGAGGAGGGTGAAACTGATAGGTGCCACCCCAAATCTTTGATTATATATTTTATGTAGCATTTCATTGTATAAAGAAATAATATACATGCATAAATATTGTTTTTAGTTTGGATTTCTAGTTTCAGCAAATGCCTTTATGCTCTTTTTAAAATATGACAGTCTGGTGTACAATTGAAGTACATTATGTATCAAAGGACCCATACTTGACAGTGTCCAAAGTTATGTGTTTAAAAATAATTATACTGTTAACCACTGAATATGAGTTAGTTGAGAAGAGAAACTTTATTCAAGTGTTCATTGCCCATAGCAAAGTAAATTATAAAACAGAAAGTTAATAAAACATCTAAGTTGATGTTTCAAACTCAATATTACTTTTAAAACATCATCAAAAAGTTGAAAGCCATGCCATAGGGATTAAAGCCTAGGTGACTGAATACAATATATGTACTTACAAAGCTTTCATTGCATAGTGACATTCTGTTCAAAAAATACTCTGTTGCTGGTCTAACCTTTCCATCTGTTTCTCACAGTCTTCTTATCCAGGCAGTTTTCCAAGACATACAGAATATTAGCTATGCACTCTCTAAATTTAACTTGAGAGAGATCAGATCCATATTACAAGAAAAATAAAGTGTCAGCATGACCATCTTAAATCTGTATCTTGGATATTATTTTTAAAAGCTAGTCTTTCATAGCTGATGTACTACATAACAAATATAATACATTTTAACCTTATTTTCTTGTGCACCTTTCACAAATCCATACTTCAGTCACGAAAAGGGATACAAATCAATATTCACTTAATAATTTGGATTAGAAAAGGTATACCCCAAAGGACCATTCCAGGACTGAAATTTCAGTAATATTTCACCTCCCTCAGTCCTATTTCTACTGCATCAGCACAACGTTATCTCAGCTAGCAGCCAGCAAGATGGTTTTCTCTTTAATGTTGTTGCTCTTACATACATTTTACAGCCTGCTCTGATGGAATTTTTATCTTCACAAATGTATTTCCTAATTTGTCTATTTCTGTGTCCAGTAAACCTTCGTCTATAGACTAATAAGTTAAATGTTATAGCTACCTTTAAGTTACATAACTTTAGAGACAGAATTTTCTACAATGAAAAATTTAACATGCTTTCTTAAGGCATTTTGGTGAACAATAAAACTTTCTTGTTAAATTTTTGCTTTGCAGTTTATAAGAATTGGGAATTTGGAGTGATTTGAGAAAAAGAGGGTTATTCAATGGATACGACCTGCATCATAAGGCTAGACTAATTCTCTTGAAAGGTTAAAATTGGCAATTACTTTAAATGATCTTTTGTCAACTTTTGAAGGTAACACAGATGTCTACTACATTTTTCCCAGTGTATGTGTTATAAAATTTAACTGTAGGGTAGTGAGGCTGTGGATTCAGAGACATAATAAAGCTATTTGGAAATCTGGGAGATTTTGTTTTGTTACAGAAGTATTTTCCCTGAAGTCCCTTAGTCAATAGAAGGAATGCAATTTCCTAGAAACTGCAGATTACTTTATATGGGTGATTGACAATTTATAAAACTTGCATCTTTCATAAAGAAGGTTTTTATATTGCACAGATATCCTGTTCACCACAAGCAAGATTAAAATAAGCTAATGAAATGTGCAACTTGTTATTTCACATTTAATGACTATGAAATAATTGCTGGTCTCAAAGAACTAATCTGTCAACCTCCAGAGAGAGAAATAGTGCATGGAACAGGGGACAATCATGAGTTAGCTAGTCAAATGTTTTTTTTTTCTTGTCCAACTATATTATTAGATAGTATTGGTAAAATTACGATTTTTTACAAATTAAAACTTTTACTAAAAGCTTCTGTTTCAAGGAATTTTTGACTATGAAATGGAATTTAATGGATCACATTTTAAAAATATTTATAGGTTAATATTTTTATATTGTGCATAATCCTGGTTCCCAAACGGATAAAATTTCTATATACAAAGAGTTTAGTTATGGGGGTAAAGTGAAAACTTTAAAAAGAAATGTTTTCTATTTAACAAAGATGTACAGGTGACTCTTAGTTACTCAAGGCAGGACAATCTCAATCCACAAAGAGATTGTAAGTGTGTTTGAGTCAGGAGCCTACTTTTCCCTTTATATTTTCTCCTTCATAAGTGTAAGCATATTAGGACAAATAACTTTTTATTGCATTGGGGCCTCTTGAAATAATATAGTATATTTTCTACTGTATAGAAAACTATATTTTATCATGAAAACAGAAAAGTTTTAGCAACGTGTAATCCTTCCCAGAAGACTGCATTTGTTGATTAAAAGTATTTTAATGTGAGGACTCTGTCTTTGTAAAATTAACTACAGATAATATTATGGTGGAATTAGTTGACAGGAAATGAAAGTATAAGACCATTGTTTGGTAGAGGAAATACTAGTATGCATGCGATCCTTGAAGAATATTTTTAAAATATAATTTGCATAAAGATCTTAGTGGTAGGATTTAACAGATTTTGACAGATGCATTCAATGGTATAACCAGCAAGCTAGGCAACAGATAGAACATCTTCATCACCCAGTCTCTTTCCAGTCAATCACCCCTGTACCCGGCCCATAGAAAACCAGTGCTTCCATTGCTATCATCATAAATTGGCTTTGTCTGAATTTCATATAAATGAAATAATAGGGTATATACTTAGATATTGTGATAATGAAATAAAGGAGAAAAAATAGTATCACTTAGAAGTTAGAAGAGGCAAGGAAGGTATTGTCAAAATAGTAAAAGCTTGCATATATTGTTCATGAGCTCAAGGAAAAAGATCTGTGGTGAGAAAGAGCTAAAAGATTCAGAAGCAGGCATAACAACGATGTGATTTTGAAAGAGTAAAAACATCTTTTCTGAATTGAAGGTAACAAGGTGTGCAAACATAAATTCATAGTGGTGTCAGTCAACACTGTTACATGACCTTTTTCAGAAAATTCTGAGCAGTCAGAGTAGGTTCAGAAGAATCAGAAGACATGATTTAGTCAATATTAGTCATGGGCAAGATGGGTTCAGCAGAAGATGAGCTGTGGAATGATAATTAAAGCCATAGTAAAAATATGTAGAGAAAAAGAGAGAATAGTAAGGATCGAAGGAATGGCATTTACTATGCATACCACATTTCTGCTCACTGAGTATTTGTGGATTGACTAGTTTGTTACCAGTTTTAGCATAAAATCTGAAAGTAGCCCTGTCTAGCTCATACTTCAGTTCTCTTCCCAGCTTTAAAGAATTAACTTGTTTGCTTGAACCTATCATGGTTGATAATCCTCAGCAACTTTAGGAAATATTTTTCTTCTACGCCTACTGGTTTTTTAAAGTTTCTACTCCTACTGGTATTGCACATAAAAATTAGTATGTATTTTTTAATGAAATCTTCTTTCGAAAAATTTGAAATTTTTACAGTTTTTAATCCTTCACAAAAGTATCTATATTTCAGATTAAATCTGACCAGAAATCTAGACCACTGTGCATTGCCAGAGGTAAATAGGTTCTGACTTTTCTGACTTTAAATACGAGGACCGATACAGCAAGAAAAAGAGAGTTATTGCCTTTGAAATAGCTCTACAATGACTTCGCTAACAGTAATACTAGTTTCTAAATTGTCATCTACGCCATAAAACATTAATTTTGCGTTCATCTTTTATTGAAAGCAGTCCTTATACACAGTTTCTATTTTAAAAATATCTATTTTTCAAATGTATTTTACCATTTATTTCTGGGCCCTTAAGTTCTAGCTCAAAAAACATGATGACTTATTATCCCTGCTCCATGATTATGCCTTCTTAACTGCTCAGCAATTTGGAGGAGCTCCTGTCCTTGTGGGTCTAGATTCCCCTAATTTTCAGTGCTTGCTCCACCTAATAAGTGTCTTTCTGTGCGTCTTGAATGTTCTCCAAGAAAGTGTGGATGAATAGGTCAGTGTCACTACACGCTTAAGTGCAAATAGCAGCCATTTCAGCAATCAGAGACAAGAGATCAGGCAAAAGCATTCTTTAACATTGTGCGATCTTCACATTTTTATTTAACGATTACTGATTTATTAAGTCTGTATATGTTCAGAAGATTCTGTTCCTTGTACAAGAAGTATTTCAGTGCTTTTCTTACATCCATTTGTTCTTTCTGGATTTTTTAAAAAAAATCTTCTCTTTCCAGCTTCATTAGTTATCAAAATCATTCTTTTTCATGTGCCAGGATGTGGCCCAAAGGTTAACTTGTCCATCTAACTTAATCAAGAGGTGACTGTGCTCTGGCATCCCTGAGACATGCAGAATGAAAAGGTTATAAACTCTGAATGTTTAGAACATTGTTTCAGCACATATTAATTAGTGACAAATGACCTGAATTGATTCTATCTAGATCCAGTTCAAATGAGCAAGTAGATATTTGACTTTTAGCTTCCAATGCTAGAAGTCTGGATGTTGGATTTTTTTCACAAGGAGACTCAGTGTCTAGTCTCAACAGCTTGAACAAGTTAGGCTTTTGATTTTATCAGTCCCACACAGGGCGAGCAGGCTCTGCAGAAATGACTTACATTAAGTAAGGCTGTCAGAAACTGATTTATAGAGCAAAATGGCATTTTATCAATTTGCGGGTAGAAGAGAAAGGGAAGGGACTTTGCAACTGTGTAGAATGGAGTTTAATTCTCAACTTTACCATTTAATAGCTGTGTAACTTTGGAGATGTAATTTAATCTCTTTAAATTTAGTTTTCCCATTTCTAAAATGAGTATAATACATATTCAGGACTCTAGTGAGAATTACATAGGCAATGTAAGAAAAGTGCCTAGAAACCTCTCTGGAATATACTATGTGCTAAGTAAATATTAGTTTCTCTTTCATCATTTCTATTGAGAATAGAAATGTTTATCTAGTAAGAGTTGCTGCACTTGTGGGTAGATTCCTTCAGAATGTCAGCCTACAAATTAAATAGTTATTTCGTGAACATGGTTTTACACAAAGGGTGATATTTTCATCTAGTACAGGATTAATGGATTGATCTTCTCTAACCTAGAAATGTCTCTGCATGGATTGCTGGTATTGAACATTATTAGCCTAAAAGAGCCTCACTCATGGAGAATGTGAGAGGCACACAGGGAAATTTTGACTATATGACTCCCCTTTTTAAATACTCCTAATGAGTTGTTAACTTCTCATATTGTAATCTTAATTCGAAGATGGCATTCTTAGTTTATTTGACTCCTAAACTTTTGGGACAAGTACTTAATTAGAAAAATATTATAGGATCTTCAATGAGGTTTGGAGATACTTTAAAATTATCAGAAGTGATTAGGGTTTTCTACATTTTCATGTTGGTTCTTACTAACTTTAATTTCTGATGATTTTCAAACCCTGAAACTTATTTCGTATCTGCAGTGTACATAGTTAAAATTACACTTAAAAACAATTAAAATGAGGTATCTCATTTTGCAGAAGAGCACTGTGGCTCATGTAATACTACACACTTTTGCCACTATTGCCTTCAAACACTTATAAAACTTCTTTCCTCATTCTTCATTTCTCATGTTCAGTATTTCAGTTTTGTTGACATCCGAAAAGGGGAATCAAATTTGAGGAATCCCTTCAATGTTGTTGTGTTTTGCCCCATGAAAAAGAAGCGGTAATTTATATCAACTCTCAAGAAGTTTAGGTAAGGTGTGGGATGAAGGCAATAAAATCATAATTATAATAAGTTGTGCTGATGTGGAAGAACAAATTTTGAGTGTAGCAATAGGGGAGCATCTGATTCAGACTAAACATGTACCTGCAAGTTAGTCAAGAAATAATGAGACAATCTGTTATCAAACTCTTGGCTTTGCTGTTCTCTTTCTCTGGCACTACTACAAACCAGGATAAATAATTATACAATATGTAATAAATCCACCTTGTTAATTGCCACTTAATAAAAATAAATTAGTAAAAAGTTTGGTTAATCAATCGTTGGTTCATTGGTTTCTTCAATAGTAATGCTGAGATCTGATGGCATGGCTTTGGCGGTCCACATTCTTTCCAAGAGGTAAATAGTAAACTCTTCTTTTAATGATCAGACTGTATCTATAGCCTTGACTAGCATCCATTCATTAATATTAATTTGTCATCAAAGAAATAGAATATGCATCATTTTTTTCAGCCTGTCAGCATTGCAGGAAAATCAGCTAACACCTATGTCTTGAAGAAGATGGTGGTTTCATGTCCCTGGTTGGCAGTACACGTGAAAGGTTGCTGGTATAATTTACTTTGTCATTTCTATTCCCTTTCTGAAAAAGAATTCCTTACTACCAAGGCTGCACATGTCCATATACAATAACCAAGAGTACACAAAGATAATGTTCAGTTCAGTTCAGTTCAGTTTTGTGATATGTTTGTATTTAAAATGTGAAGTAGCGTGTCTATATGCATTCATGTGTATTTGAACAAATGCTGCAACCTTTATTTAAGGTATTGTATTTTTCTGCACTAGAACTTTGATTTTTATTTTTCTGATTTCATGTGCTATTTATTTATTAATCTTGAGCATGAATGCTAATGTTTGAGCATAGTTAGATGCTTTAAAATCCATGCATATTAATTCAAGCATTTAGGTCTCAAAAGAACCAGTTTCTTTTGGTTGGTCATTACCTGTTTACAGTTTCTTTTGATTGGTCATTATATGTGAGCATTGTCCTGCTTCTTCATATGTGTATCAATACTGTATCATACACTGGATATCCTGAATTATTGTAGAGACTTTGCATTCTGTTATATGCCCCCAACAAGTGTTGTGAGTTTTTTTGTTGTTGATACTTGTTTGTTTAATAAGGCAATCAATTCAATACTTTGTGACCACTGTGGTAGGCGGTAGTTGAAATTTCTGTTCAGATGTTTTAGCCTTAGTATTTTAAGAGTCTGTACTGCACAGGTCAGAGTTCTGCTAGATATTAGGCAGAGTGGCCGGGCGTGGTGGCTCACGCCTGTAATCCCAGCACTTTGGGAGGCCGAGGCGGGCGGATCACAAGGTCAGGAGATCGAGACCACGGTGAAACCCCGTCTCTACTAAAAATACAAAAAATTAGCCGGGCGCGGTGGCGGGCACCTGTAGTCCCAGCTACTCAGGAGGCTGAGGCAGGAGAATGGCGTGAACCCGGGAGGCAGAGCTTGCAGTGAGCCGAGATCTGGCCACTGCACTCCAGCCTGGGCGACAGCGCGAGACTCCGTCTCAAAAAAAAAAAAAAAAAAAAAAAAAGATATTAGGCAGAGTTTACACACAGCGCTTGTCCCTCTTCTCTCTCCAGTTCTCTCTTTTTCAGTATTTCTTCTCCTCACTTTCCAGTTGCTATGGTGGTTCCAAACTCTTGTTTCTTTTAAACCAGTAACACCATGACCATTATTTATATAAATTGAAGGCAATGGAGAGACACCACAAGTAAACAGAAAGTAGAAAAAAAAATTAAAAGTCAAAACCTAGAAAAGAAATGGCCGTGGGTGAGTTTGGGTGAGTTTCTTGGTTTTACAGGATTTTGTCTCAGGACCAAATAAATAAATAAATGTTTGTACCAAATGTACTGTATATACATATTCATTCCACAGTTTGTAGTTTAGAATTTGTATCTGTAGGGAAGTTGGTCTGTTTGGAACCCTGAAAGCAGAACTCCACTCCAAACTTTTAAACTGCTGTTATCACCTTCTGGAAATGTCCTTTCAATATCCCTCAAATTTGTTTCATGTTATCCCAGTTTATCAAACATCTAGGACCCAATTTCAGTCCTAAAGGAATCTTTTTCTTGCCGTTCTAGCTGACAGTGCAATCATCATCTCATATTGGAACTTAAATTCCCTGGCTTACTTCACCTCTCAGAGCCCCAGTTTTCATATCTATAAATACAGAAATAATAATTCTTACCTCATAGGGGCATTACCAATATTAATAATACAATATTTATGCATATATATGTATGCTATATTGTATATTAATATAATATATATGTGCATGTATGGTATGCTGAATTATGTTTATATATGTGTGTGTATACACATATATATATACACACACACATATGTAAACAGATATATATACACACATATATATGTGTATATGTATATATGTACACATACACACGTATTAGCATGGTTGATACCTGGTAACTATTCAGCAAATTATGGGTTTAATTTCTGTCTACAATTTTTACTTAAATTGAAAGGCATGCATTTTTCAGTTGCTACCTAAAGTCTCAGAAGGCTGCAATCAAGTATAAAGGCCAAGATGAGAAAGAGTTTATGCCATTACTTGGTAACTCGAAAAAACACATATGGTAAATTATTCTTGTGTGCCACAGTAAATACTGAATATGTTGGTGTCAAACAATGGCTTAATTAATAGGATAAGCAACCATGTTCATAGAAGTTACAAGTGTTTAGGGGTTAAATTATAATTAAAATAATTGACCTCTTAATAATTGAAAATGATCTGTACCTAAAAAGTTGGTATAAAGTTATTATAAGTGGGATTAACTATAGTTCATCAGCGTTTTGTAACACTCAGATTTGAAGGAAAGAGAAAAAGTGAGTGATAAACAGGATTTATTCACAAGAGAACCTTCTGTGGCATTTTTTGAAGATTAAAAATAATCAGTTCTAACTCCTAAGACAGCCTATAAGTGTACAATAAGAGTTGATCTTTATAATGATGATTCTGAGTTGCACAATTTAACTCATCAAATATGTTCATTCTCTTCCATAGATTATACTTAATAAGCCAAGAAGGGGATTCAAACATATTCAAAATATTTTTAATAAGGAATGAAATTTTAAAAATGTTTTCATCCCTAGTTTACTTTAAATTCATGAGGAAATTTAATGAGTCAGAACATCCTATTTTCAGAGCATTGCACTATTTGTTAGGGTATACTTTTTTAAACCTCCAAGCTACTCTGTGAAAGGTTACATTTATTTTTATGCTAATTTCCTGTCCTTACACTCAACTTCAACTGCCAAAAAAGAATGAGACTGGGTAAAGGAGAAAGAAAACAATAGGAGAGCCATTTATTCTTATACATGTGGGTCAACTTATTGGTTTATCATCATTTAATTTGAATATCACTTGGAAGATTTTATAGTGTGGAACAGATCAAAGTTGAAAGTGTGGGGAATAAACCTTTTTATTGTTCAGTAACTAAATAGTTCTTTTTTGGAAGCCAGAATTTAAATCCAGTCTGATCAAACTGTTAAAAGAAAAAGAAAAAGTAAACATAGGAAAAGGAAATTTATGGGATGGTAAAATGTCATTTTCTAAGAACTTCCTGGTTGTAAAAAGCCTGATTGTCATCCCACAAAAAGGTGCACAAATGGAAAACGGGTCCAAATAAAAGGGGTCAAGTTTAGCATGACAAATTTGATGGTGTGGAGAGCTTCTACGTAAATCTGACTTCATTTTAGATTCGTCATCTTATGGGGTGAAGTCTGTTATGGTGAGATAGCTCACAAAACTGGTGCTGGAGCTGATCAGCTGCAATGTAATAAGAAAAGAATTCATTTTGTGTTTTTTAGTGATATCATTGGATTAATCATGAAAAACAACTTTTTGTTTTTCAAATTTATGTATTTTAAATTGACATCAAATCACATGTATTTATCATATACATGATGTTTTGAAGTATATATACATTGTGAAATGGTTAAATCTAGCTAATTAACAAATGCATTACCTCACATAGTTATCATTTTTAGGGCCCAAACCCTTATATATCCACTCTCTTAGCATTTTTCAAGAATACAATATGTCATTATTAATGCTAGTCCCCATGCTGTACAGCAGATCTCTTGAAGTCATTCCTCCTAATTCTAAGTATGTATTCTTTGGCCAGCGTCTTCCTAACCTTCTCTCCCACCGACTACCCCAGCCTCTGGT
This sequence comes from Macaca mulatta, assembly GCF_049350105.2. Lineage (NCBI taxonomy): Eukaryota > Metazoa > Chordata > Mammalia > Primates > Cercopithecidae > Macaca > Macaca mulatta. The sequence continues at coordinate 178,179,437 of NC_133407.1, read as the reverse complement.
AACCACCATTCTACCCTCTACTTCTGTAAGATCAAATTTTCTAGATTCTACCTGTCAGTGAGATTGTGCGGTATTTTTCTTTCTGTGCCTGGCTTATTTCACTGAACACAGTGTCTTCCAGGTTCATCCACGTGCTGCAAATGACAGGATTTCCTTATTTCTTATGGCTAAATAGATTATCACCTTCATGTAGCCCTAGCTTTTTTTTTTTTTTTTTTTTTAGGCAGTGCTACTGATGCTCATTCCTTTATGAATTAATTTCTTTATTTGAATTTTTCTGGTTGGGAAAGGCAGTATACATAGGAATCACTAATACCTGAAAATCCATTTCCCTAATTGCTTCCCTTTATGGAAGAAGACAGACTGGGAAAGCTTTAAATTCTACAGTTTAAATCTTTTAGGGCTTCACATGACATCACATACCCCTTTGGAATTAATACGAAGACAAGTTGCCTTGATAATCCTAAGGTTATCATTTCTGCAGTGAAGCAGGACACCAGCAGCTAGCACCCTCTTAATTGTTGTATCCACTTAAATGTATGTAACTCGTTTCCTCTTATTCTGTCTAGAACAAAGAAAAACAATGTGACAATATACCTGTTTTTTGGATCTAGAAATTGAGGAGCAAATAGGATTGTAAACATGCAAAGATCATTTTCAGGCAATTTCTTGTTCCAGGCAAGGAGCATTCTTTTAGGGATTGAGATGACAAAAATCAAAACACTGAGTAATTTACCAAAGGTTATATTTCAAGTAGTGAGAGCTAGAACACACATTCTCAAGTACAGTGGTATTTTATTGCCACCAACTACTGTCTGATCTTCTCAAGATTCCTCAAGTTTCTTATCTGCAAAATAAGGATAAAGATAAAAATATTTAACTCAAAATGTAATTAGGGTGATTAAATGGAATAATGTATAAAAATAATTAGTAAAATATAAGGTGCTGTGTAAATATAATACTAATAAGGTGGGCCCATAGTAATTTTTTAACAACTATTCTCTTTTAATACAAAAATATATTAATATAGTAGAGCCAGAAGTGGAGTTCAAGCATGTTTAACCAAATAAGAGTTTTAATTTTGGGTTCAAACAGCCCATTTTTGGACCACAACAACATGTATGTCTAGCTTACTTTAATTACCTTACTTCAAAAAGTCCTGCTGTTACAAGAAAATACCTGCTTTTAAACATCCAACTGCCTTCTACCAGCATGTTCTTACTTCCTCCTTCCCCAGCCTGTCTCCCATGGTCTTTTATTATAGTTAGATCCTTACAAACTATAACTCTCTTGTCCCTTTTTTCTTTCACTTTTCTTACTTAGCAAACCCAAACCTCTATAAATCCAGCTATCTGCCTACCCTAGGCTTAAACACAAACTGGTGAGCATAGCTGGATAAAAATTACACAAGTATTATGACAGGTTTCATACAATGTGCATGACTATAAATCTCAGATTAACACACACCACAGCTCAGAAACCCTGCAGTCTGGCCCTAGTGAATTCCTTTGTTATATGCTTACAGTTTCTCTCAAAGCACATTATGACTAAGGAGTGTGCGTATAGGGCTCCCATCCACAGGATTTCATGGCACATTCCATCTTCCACACCACTCTAACCCACTGAAGTCCTAGAAAGGTATTTAGGTCAATTAAGCCACTAGACTATGTGAGCTGCTGATAATAAGGGGGAGCCAGACAGTTGTTTTTTAAAGTTAAGGTGGCTGCCTTCTTGTGTCTGTCACATCTAATTATTCAAAAGGTTACTGCCAAGGTTGAGCCATGCTTTTAAGGGTCAACTACTACATAATTACCAACTCCATCATTATGAATATGTACCTGTGGTTCCATCAGTGCCTGTGGGTCTATCACTACCACAGGTAGTAGCTAAATTTTGTAGCCTTTGGTTTCATTCTCAGTAATTGGGAAAGTATCCTTTGAGGTTTTAGCAATTACCCAAAGCATATGCTGTTTTTCCAACAACATCAAATAGATTATGTAGACTTTGTTACAAGAATTTTGATGCTGTTCTGTTACTTGCCCTCCCATAATTTTGAATTAAAGATGTAATCAGGCACTGAATAGAACTGTTGATATGCACTGTGCATGTCAATCCTCTCCGTGTTATGCATGAAGCAACTTTGTATGTTTGTGTATGTGGTCTGACTTCTTCCATAAAATAATTCTTAGACTAGATTGAGGTTTTATATGAAAAAATTTATGAGAGTGTATTTTTTCTGGTTGCATGAGAGGATGTTCAGTCTGATTAAATTGTCCCAGAACATGAGGTTAATACTTAAGAGATTTACCACAACCTTATGTAACTTCATTCATTATTGGTCTAATTTGCTAAAAAGCTCTGCCTTTACTGACAAACAAAAATATTCAGACTTAAGGCTTTTCTTGCAAAAAAAAAAAAAAAAAAAAAAGAGAGAGAGAGAGAGAAATAAAAGGTTTATTATCATTTTACATTCAAGGGCAATTTCTTTTTTCTTTTACGTATGGAAGTAAGTGATACCCATCTGCTACTTTGAAAATGAAGAAAGCTGAGATCATTGACAGTGAACAAACTATAATTTTAAATTAAAAATTGTAATAGTTTATTATAATTTGTAAGAATTACTGTCTTTAAACCACTATAGGCTTACTAGTTGTTGTTTTGTCACATATAAAATGCTTTACTGATTCCAGTTAGTATATTTATTCAACTTCCAGTTAAAGATTATCCCTGTACAAACAAAAAATAAAATAAAATGAATAAAACAAACAACAAAAAATCATCCTGTAGCAGCTCAAGTTGAGCAAAAAAAAAAAATTTAGTTTTTTAACAACTATGTGGTTGAGATGTGGCTGGTGGGTTCATCTCATCGTACAGTTCGAATAGTTCTGCCATATTCTTGTAAATATAGCCAGCGTCACCCATTTAGTCCTTGCTGTGGCTGAAAACCTGGCAAGGCTGGTTCTAACCTACTTTTCTCCTTGAGGATATTTGCTTACATTGTCAATAGGCTGAGAGGTTGGGGGGGGGGCATTGTTCTGAAGCCTGCATTTTGAATTTAAACTGTCAAGCATAGTCTATTAATGTAGAAGGTTTTAAGTTTATAGTTTCCTCAATGAATGCATTTTAAAATGGTACAGATAACTCTATATAATATCCTCCATGTGAATTTAGTTTATATGCTAGCGAAATTTAAAATGAGATTTAAAAAATATTCTGGTTGCTCTGAGGAGAAATCAGTCAGGTAAATCTAGAAAAATAAAACAGTAAATTTCAATATGCATTCTGTTCATCTGTTTCAGTTGTGTGCTTGCTTGAAACTAATTTGCTGGCTATATTATCATTTCCCTTTAAAATGGTCTTTACTGAGTAGACAAAATATATCTATAACTTTTCATTAACTAGCACATAAGTTTTAAACACAGAAGACTTAATCACGAACACATAATTTAGTAGTAAAGTTTTTTTAGCATCAAATGTAACTATAAATTTCATGCTCAGTAAAACATTTGATTATTTGAATAAGTTTAAGGCAAAACACTTTTTAATGTTGTTTCTGATTATTGGGCTAGTTTTTAAAACTAGTAACTCATATCTGTCATTGCTTCTCCCAGTTTCTCAGGAACTTTACACGCTTATGTACACCCTTTCCCTCTGAACTGGATCCTGGCTCCCATCATGCTCTGAAATGTCCAATTTAAGAAAAAAAAAAAAATAGATTTCCATAACTTTACCTTCCCCAGCTCTTCTATCACCTTCTTCTTCCTTCCTCTTTTACACCCAAACTTTTTCTAAATAGCTATCTATAACTGCTGTTCTGTTCCCACATCCTCATTTTCTATGCATACCTTTCTCCTGAGGGTCTAAATCCATTTCAAGTTTCAGCCCTCCACGAAAGTGATTCTTCCTAAGACCAACAGTGGTCTATATTTCTAATCCAATGGGATTTTTGAGTTTTCATTTTCATGCCTTCTCTGATGCATTCCAAGCTGTTGATGATTTCTTCTTTGAAACATCATGTTCTTGTCATCCAACATAGGGTACAATACTGGTTTCTTTCCTAATCCTGGGTTTCCTTTTTTGCTCATTCCTCTACCTACCCTTCCGATGCAGGAATTCCTTGAGCCTCCCATATATGTTTCTGTACCAGCTCTCTTCATTCACAACCATGACTACCATTGTCATGTCTGTGTTAATAATGCTCAAATATATACCTCTAAACCAAAACACTTCACTCATGTCCAAACCTAAATTTTTCCTCAGAATGTTTCATAGCTTTTACCTAAAATTTATTATATCCCAATAAGTACTCCATCTTGTTTAACAGATTTCTGCCTGTTCCATCTTCACCATCTCAGTAAGTGGCATATCCACCTATTTGGTTGCTCGAGCCAGAAACCTAGAAATCATTTGTTCACTTTGTTCTTTCGTTTAGTCTCCAAAGACATATACAGTTTCTTTCCATTTTAAGTACCATGTCTAAAACGTTTCAAATGTTGTTACAGTTTGGCTGTGTCCCCACCCAAATCTCAACTCCAGTTGTATCTCCCAGAATTCCCATGTGTTGTGGGAGGGAGTCAGGGGGCAGTAATTGAATCATGGGGGCCAGTCTTTCCCATGCTATTCTCATGATAGTGAATAAGTCTCACAAGATCTTATGGGTTTATCAGGGGTTTCTGCTTTTGCTTCTTCCTCATTTTTCCTCTTGCCACCACCATGTAAGAAGTGCCTTTTGCCTCCCACCATGATTCAGAGGACCTCCCAGCCATGTGGAACTGTAAGTCCAATTAAACCTCTTTTTCTTACGGGTTTTGTGTGTGTCTTTATCAGCAGCATGAAAACGAACTAATACAAATGTATATGTAGTCAGAAAAAATGAAAAGGAAAATTCCCTTTTATGTTTAGCCACATTTTTACCCTTTCTAGTGCTCTTCATTTTTTTCAGAAGTTTTGAGCTCATTTGGTATTAATTCCCTTCAGTTTGAAGAACAAACTTTAGCATTTCTAGTAATATGGGTATATTTTTATAGACATCTGTGTATGTCTTTATTTTGCTTTCATTCTGTAAAATATTTTTTGTTGAATACATAATTCTAGCTGAATTGATATTTTTCTTTCAGTGCTTTAAAGATGTTGATTTATTGTCTTTTTGCCTCAATTGTTTCAGATTATTCTCTTCTATGTAATAGGTCAATTTTCTCTTGCCCATTTTAATATTTTCTGTCTTTGTTTTTTAGAAGTTTAACTGTGCTGTGCCTAAGTTTTGCACTGTTCTACTTAAACAGCATGGGGTTTACTGAACTTCTTAAATCTATAAATTTGTGTGTTTCACCACGTTGGGGGAAACTTTGGCCATTATTTCTTCTGCCTCATTCTCTCTGTACTCTCATTCTTGGATTGAAGACATTTATGTTACAACTTTTGATATCAATGCTCAGCTTCCTGAAGCACTGTTATTTTTTTAATTTTTTTTTCCATTTTTTAGGCATAATGTGTTTTATCTCTCTTGAAGTTTACTGATTCTTCAGTCATTTTATTCTGCTATTAAGTTCAAATATACAATATTAGATATTTTAATTTTTACTTATAGAACTTCCATTTGGTTCTTTTATTATAATTTCCATTTCTCTGTAATATATCTTCTATATTCATTCATTATAAGCCATTTTTTCCCTTGACATCATGAGACTAGCAAGGTAAATATTTTTAAATAGTGTGAGCTAATTCTAACATCTGTGTCATCTTTGGATCATTCTCCCTTGATTTTTTTCCCCTGAAAATTGCTCATATTTTTCTGTTTCTTCTACTATCTAGTAATTTTTTATTGTATCCTTGACATTGTCAATGTTTTGTTACCGCTTCTTGGGATTCTATTAAATTCATCTCAAGAGTGCTGAATTTTGTGTATTTGTTGTAACAGGCAATTAACTTGGATTCAAGGCTGCTGTTGTTGTGCAGCAGCTTACATTTTTGTTATGTTCTTTTAATCTTATACAGGCTGCTTGGAGTCTGTTCATGCATACATGATTTGGGGTTCAGACAGAAATTTGGGGAGAGTGTATTTACAGAATTTCATGCATTGCCTCTATAGTTCTCTCCTCTCCAGGATTCCCCCTTGCAAAATTTCTAGTAGCTGAGGTAGCCCCTCTTCAAGTCAGAAAGTCAAGATTTTTTAACAGAGTTTTTAGTTATCTCCATGGCTCCCAGTGCAGTCCATATACATACACAAACACACATAGAAACTCACCAGTGCCATTCTCTTCTTCCAAGAATTGACAACCCTATAGAATCTTCCACTGGTTATATTTCAGTGCTTTTGAGCAGTTGTTTCTTACATTTTTTCCTGTGTTTATAGTTATCTGTGAGATGATCAGTATAACAAGAGTTTATCTAGTTATTACTAAAGGTAAAAGCTAAACTCTGGGCCGGGCGTGATGGCTCACGCCTGTAATCCCAGAACTTTGGGAGGCCAAGGCGGGCAGATCACGAGATCAGGAGATCGAGACCATCCTGGCTAACACAGTGAAACCCCGTCTCTGCTAAAAATACAAAAAATTAGCCGGGCGTGGTGGTGTGCGTCTGTAGTCTCCACTACTCAGGACGTTGAGGCAGGAGAATGGCGTGAACTCGGGAGACGGAACTTGCAGTGAGCAGAGATCATGCCACTGCACTCCAGCCTGGGCGACAGAGCAAGACTCCGTCTCAAAAACAAAACAAAACAAAAAAAACAACAAAAAATGACTAAACTATGCAAATATATTTTAGCCACTTTGTATCCATTTATAATACTTAAAACAATACTTGAGAAGAAATCTCAAGATTGTGATTTTTTTTTTTTTGGAAATAAATACTTTATGGGCGGCATGAATGATGATTTAGATTTCTCTGAGCTTATAATAAATAACCTCAGATTGGTTCGGTTTTTAAGTTCTAGAATTAACATGTATAACTTTCCTAGTGTCACTTATCACCCTTCTATTTTATTGGTGTATCATCAAGCCAGTCACTGAACATTTACAGGTTTTTTAAAAGAATATGTTGTGTCTAGTCTATAACAGATTGAGGAAAAAAGACAATAGAGCTTGATAGAAGTATATCTAAAATAATAAGTATTTTCACAGTAAGATCACAGGAAACTCTTCTTTAAATAAAATTCATATTCTGTCTGACTTCAAAATTTTCATTGTTTGGTTAAAAAAAACTAGAAAACATTTCTTCTCTTGTAGTTTGTGTGTATGCAATATTTATGACTTATGATAATTTTCTCTTCTAGTCATTCATGTTATTAATAGAAAAACCTTACCAAAATGAGGCAAATATATACTGCAGGATAAGGTCAGAAAGTGTAACTATCTAAAACTGGTACTAGCAAAAGTCAGCATGGTGAATGGAGATAGTTTATTTTTCAGCTGATGAGTTTAAATAATCAAAATAACTGCTAAAATATTATACATAAAATACAATATTTAAATTGCTAATATTTTAATGACATGAAAATGCTTGGAGCACAGCAGAAAGAGAATGGAGCATATGAATTTCTGGCTTTTTGCATTATTTTCTAGAAAAAGAGACAATGAGCTTCGGACATATGCTTTTAGACCACTTGACAGAAATTATATGTATACCAACATTGCATATGAAGTCTGCCTTAACTTGTTAACATTCTTTATAATGACCATCATATACTATTTATTCTGCCTGCATGCCTTCATGCAACTTGCCAGTTCATTCACATCTGCTTGTCAGTTTTATGATTTTTTGGAAAATTAGCTGTTGAGATTTTGAATTAAATAGCCATTCCCTATGAACTTACATGGTGTTTATCAGTCCCTTAAAATCCAATTACACCTAATGTGTGTATCTGCAAAGCTTTCAACCATATATTGTACTATGGGAATTCAATTTATTTGTGACCAGTTTACCACTCCCTACACCCAAAGCACACACACAAAAAATAGGTTAACCTTTATTTATAGAATCTTTACATTTCTTAATTTCCATCCAAACAATCTGAATATACACATCTTGGCATAATCTGTTAACAAACAAATTAATGATGCCCCCCCAAAAACACACAGTTGAAATAAGAATAATTTAAAAGTTTATTCATTCATTGTCCTCAAATTTCTGTGGATCACTTGAGGTCAGGAGTTTGAGATCAGCCTGGCCAACATGGTGAAACCCAGTCTCTACTAAAATACAAAAATTAGCCATGCGTGGTGGCACGTGCCTGTAGTCCCAGCTACTCAGGAGGCTGAGGCAGGACAATTGCATGACCCCCGGGAGACAGAGGTTGCAGTAAGCCAAGATCGAGCCATTGTACTCCAGAGCCTGGGCAACGGAGCAAGATGTTGTCTAAAAAAATAAATAAATAAATACATTTCTGCTCTAGCTGGTGTTTTTTAAAGCTCTTGTCGCTGGAGTGTTTGTGTGTCAGGTGTGTATGTTTCTGAGTGGGGTGTGTTTATATTGTGAAGTCTGAAACAGTTTCTAAGAGGTGGTTTGAGAATGAAGCAGAATTCTGCACCTTTGACTTAACAGAAAATCGTAGTGCTCAGATGCAAGTCCCTCCAAAGCATGGCTTCACCGTGGCAGTCATCTGGAATTGTTGTAGGGACATGCTAGGCCAACATGTAGCAAAACAGATCTTGGGGTGAGAACTTTTCTCTTCTCCATCCATAGCAGAAAACTTGGCTTTAGTTTTTTTAAGCTTTTCTTTGCTATTACTTTGAATGCCCTGTAAAATTTATGTAAAATTCACATAAACATTATTTTCTGAGAACAATATCCATGTTGGGAAATGCTTACTAGAGATATAAGTACTATTGTTTGTTGCCCTGATCTCATAAAGTAAATCAGCAGAATTGCTTTCTAGGGGATTCATTCCTTTGTTTCCGCTCTTGTGGAAAGAAGGCACCAGAGTAAAACCCTATTGTCTGATTGATGAGATTTTGTTCAGGCTGTGACAGTGCATAACTCCTCTCATTGCCCTATCTGTTGACCCCCAGAGAGGCTAAAAGTAGCACAACCTTGGGATATAAGAAGTTTTTTGTTTTGTTCTGTTTTTGTTTTTGTTTTTTTTTTTTTTTTTTTTTTTTTGCTAGCACTGTTTACAAAAATAGAAACCATCAGCAGCCTTAGGGTGAAAAGTGAAATGTATCTTTTAGCCAGAAAGTTAAGGAAAAAATTGGTGGGCTCAGATTGCTTAATGGAGCTAATGAAGCAAATGCCATTAGACTAGGTTCCTATATAAGACACATAAAAATATTTTGTCTTCCCAAACCAAAAACTGAGTCCATAACTACGGACTATAATCAACTTTTAAATCTTACTCACTGATTGCAAGCAGAACCAGGGGAGACTTTGATTATTCACAGCTTAATGCTGTTTGTCTTCCTATACTGGAAAACAACTGCAATTTCATTTTTCACTGATGGAATTGATGGCTTAGTTTTTACACTGCTGTTTTGAAGCATACAACATATGTAGTGCTGATTATAGGTCACCAAGTGAAAAATGTAATATTAGGTATTTAAAGGACTTAAAAATAAGTAAAATAAAGATGAAAGATGGTATGTAATTTTAAATTAGTAAGTTTTTCATATCTTTTATAAGAAGACTAATTCTACAAGAAGTCCATAAATTCAGATTTTAAATGGTGTCCTTACAAAAGGGAACCAAACTGAGGAGATTTTGTTGGTTGAATTTCTCCACATATTACATTATGTGAATTAAGACAGAGTTAGGAATCAGAGGTTTTCTTTTTTGGAGGAAAAGAAATAAGTTGAATTTTTTTAAAGCTATGTTTTTTCTTTATCTGTTACTTCGGTATTTCCTAATTTTTTCCTTATAAAATCATAAAGGTGTTATTTGAGCTATTTGGCCAATTCATTAAAGATAAATAGTTTATATGTTTAACTTCAAAATGAGAATTAAATTTATTCGCTTTTTCACTATCTACTGAATTGTATCAGGTAATTTGAGAGTCAACAAAAGTATTATTTAACAGATTTCATAACCGTAGATCAATTAACCCTAAAAAGAAAGCTTAATGGAAAACAAATTAACAAAAGAGCCAAGAAATATTACTTGAAACCTGATCATTTTCCACTAATATTAACGCATATTTTATTTTATTTTATGTTTTTCGACACAGAGTCTCACTCTGTTGCCCAGGCTACAGTACAGTGGCATGATCTTTGGTCACTGCAACCTCTGTCTCCTGGGTTCAAGCTATCCTCCTACCTCCCAAGTAGCTGGGACTACAGGTGTGTGCCATCACACCCAGCTAATTTTGGTATTTTTTGTAGATATAGGGTTTCACCATGTTGCCCAGGTTGGTCTCACATTCTTGGCCTCAAGTTGTCTGCATACCTTGGACTCTGAGTGCTGAGATAATAGGTGTGAACCACCATGCCTGGCCCTTAATTCATATTTTAAAAGAAAATTTTCAAAAATCTCAAGAGCTTTTTTTTTGTTTCCATAGAATATATTAGGAAAATTTGAATTATTATTATTATTACTATCATTACTTTAGTATATTTGTCCATTTCAGAACAAATAAATAATATAAAAACCACCAGACAATTCTGTTCATTTTGAATGATACCACATGTCTGAGACCAGGCCAGAACTGGAACACACCACAGAAGAAGGGTAAGACTGAAGCTTATCCTATAGCTTTTGATAAAATGTGTTTGTTCAGCCTATACTTTACATTAAAACATAACATCTATTAGAATTATGCTGTTCTATAAATTTTATATTAAAAAGCAATGTAATTTGCTAGTTCATTGTTTCAGGATTTGTGACTGAAATCACAAATTTCAGAATGTGTGGATTTGAGTCTTTCTCTGTGAGTCAGTAATTTTCCAATACAAAGATCTGAGGTGCTTCAGAAAAAATAATACCCAAGAACATGTAAGTAGTCATGGCTACCTGAGGAGGAGGGAAGCCAGACTGGTCTTCATAGAAACAACTAAATTTCCCTTTGTCCCCAGCCAATTTTCCCTCAATTCTCAATCTAAGGGAATTAGTAGAAAACCAACTAGATTACAAATGAGTAAATAAATTTAGATTTTACCTAGGCTTTCATTTTTCAGAAAGATTTCTTTGACTTCTAACTTGGGGATTTACCTCTCATATATGCCCACTGCTGGAAGATAGCAGGCATCATGTTTCTTTGTCACAATAAGGTAAATGAGGGGAGAAGCTGTATCCTAGTCATCATTTACTCATTTCTGTATCCTAGTCATCATTTACTCATTTCTGTCCTGTTTACTCATCAATAAATATTTGCAGAGTGCCTACTATATGTTAGGCATTAAAGTGAGCTGTGATAAAAAGAGGAAAGGGTGGGAGGACAGATAACAGTTATCAGTAAAAGAAAGATATTAGGAGAACTTTGTGAATGATTAGATGTGGGTGGCTGAGAGCAGTAGTGAACTCCAGGGTGACTCCCAAGTGCCCAATATTGTTGCTTGTATTAGTCAAATCAGTAACTAAATAGAAAATATAAGGAGAAGCTTATGGATGATAGGGTGAGAAAAATAAGAAAACAATTAGTTCTGTTTGTGCCTGTGAAATGTCTGTGAAACATCCAGGTGAAAAGGATTTGTGAGCAATTGCAAATGTGGGGCTAGATCATAGGAGTATTGCCGAAGCTGGATATACAGTCTTTAAAAGATCCCTCTAAAAAAAGGATGTGGTTGGTATAATCTAAACAGCTGCAGTCAGAGAAAGAGAAGGCTCATGCAGGAGATCAAGATACCATGGAGATCAAAAAGGAATGTGTATTACAGAACACATGTAAACAGAAGTTACATTGTGGTGAAAGGGGATGAGATGAACTACACATGATAATGAACAATTTTTATCAGATTTATAGTTTGCTATGTGTAGAATGCCAGAGCTTAACCTGCCTGGGATTATACAAAATCCAATTAAGTGACAAGTACTTTTTAACAAGTTATATGTTCTTAGACAAGTCTCTTACTGTCCCCTTATCATGTTTTTTCTTTATTTATAAAAATGAAGATATTTGACAGTGATCAGAAAGCTGTCTCCTAACACTGATATATTACATACAGTATTAGAGGTATAAAGGAAAGCATTCTTAGTCAGAAGCAATTTCCTAACAAAAGTAGACAAATGTAGCCATTATATGTCAAATACATATTATATATAAGAAAATCAGCCATGTGAGGAAATACTGAAATAGTACAACTAGGAAAGTTATGAAGTAACTGTTTCCATTTTTGCTCTACTGGATGAATTACTTTTGTTATATATACTTTTATATATAACTTTTGTTTTATATATATATTTATATGTATATATGTATAAATTGGGAAATCAAATCAAGAATATCTATGATCCAGGTATCTGTGATATTCCCTTTCACCAGCTAAATCTAAATGGCATGCTGCCATACCCAGACTTTTACAGAAAAAAAATGTTTAAATCTCAATGATTTAATTTCAGATGACCGAAAGGTCTGTGAATCAAATTATTACTAGTCAATATTAATACATATGGTCATGGGAGGAAATAGTCTATTGACTGATTTCTACACAGCTAATTGAAAAGTATTTACCAAAACTCAAGCTTTCTCAGCCAAAGTCAATATGGATGACTTTCAGAATGTCCTTGGTACCATGAAGATCTAAGGATATTAATACATAGTAATACAAGGGTCAGGCCAATCAAAGCAGAGGACAGAAGAGGAATCATTAACATCCAAAGGCATTTCTACACTGTGATAATTATCCCCATTTGCTCAGGTTAATATGCTTTCAATGGAAACATGTGGAATAAACAGCTGTCGTGGACATGTGCCACCAGAATAAAAGCTTTTCTCAGCCAGAAAAACAATTGGGAAGTTAGTGAACCAGTATATGCTCATACCTTAGGAAAGCAAATACTTTTCACTGAGCCCATAGACAAAATTAAAGTCAGGAAGAATTGTTTTTTTGGTGGGGGATAGGAAATAACGCAAATCTTGAAAACATTCTAAAATATTCAGGTAGGTCCCATAAATATTTGTTCAAAAATTAAAATAGAATAACCTTTTATTCATTGTTCAATTTTTATCTATCAAATCTCAAGTTATGAAAATAAACTACACTATGCTTTACATAAGGGACTAGAAATAAAAGAAGGCATAGTCTGGTAATACCAAATCTTGCATCCTTAATGCATGGTGAAAAGATGCCTGTGGATGTTTTGTCCAAATGGCTGGCATCAACACCCACATACAAACTGCTCCTGCTCAAAAAAAAAAAAAAAAAATGCCCTTGTTTTGCTTTGAGTACTGCATTGATTATGTTTGGAAGAAATCTTATTATAGTCCTGAAACAAAGCTAGTAGATAATCTAGTTTATTTTTGAGACTCCAGACAGAACTACATTTTGTGTGTGTGTGTGTGTGTGCGCGCGCGCACAGCCACCTGTGAGACAGAGAGAAAGAGTCCACTGCGTAACCAAAAAATTTGAATGTTTCCCAGAATGCAAAAAAAGGTATCTAACCAGTATATTTTAACCCAGAAATGTTAAGTTTTAGCATTAGGTCTATAATAATATGTGGAAAAGTTTGATCAACTATCATTCATTCATTTACTTAATAAATATACACATAGTAAATATTTATTACTATAATCATCTGTGTTATTGTATGAAAATCATGATATTAATGAAATTATATATTTACATGCTTTGGTTTTGGATAAACAATATGGCATTGCCTGTCACTGATCGTTTTTGTCTCAAAAATGACTACTTCATATTTTTCTGCCTAGTATTTGATTTAATCACTGAATAATTACGTATGTTAATTCAATAGCTTGTAAAGTCAATTTACTACAAGCACAAATTTATGTGTATGAAAATAATGGCCTGCAAAGTTAAGCTTTGACTCTGCTGTAGAAATGGACACAGATTACATCAATTTACCAAAAAGAATAGTTCTTAAAATCAGATTTAAGCAAGGACTTGCTCCTCTTGGTGGTTTACCAACTGCCAAAATAACAGCAAGATCAGATTTCTTCATGGAAAGTTATTGCTATGAAACTTTTTGGATTAAACAGTTGTTTCTATAACTGTTAACTAAATCATTAAAATGGTTAACCTATTTATAGTAACCTTGAACCTTTTAAATTTAATGTTTTCAGATGAAAGCATTGATCCTTCCATGCTGCCTAAAATGGCATCCCACTGGGCAGTGTCATTAGTGATAGTCCTACTGGGAGAGACACCAGTCCAAATTATTGAATGAAGAGCCTAATATAGTGATAGATACTTCTAAAGTGCAGCTTGATGTTTTAAAATGCTTTCATGCATAATGGATGCTTACTGTACTCAGCTATTTGAGGTGTTGTAGCACTTACTGAATTTTCACATAAATTGCTGCTCTCTGAATAAGACTATTGTACCAGTTTATAAGCCTTGATATATTTTCTACCTTCCAAATGGGCATTCAACAAACTTCAGTTTTATCTTTATATTGTACTTAACTGTAACTCAGTAATTTTTCTTAAAGGAGGAGAACAAATTGTACAATACAGTCCATGTTAGGAGGAATTTGTTTTTAAAAAGTGGAGAATGTGTTTTATATCATTTGACATTTTCAACTTATACATTTTAGCAAGCATGCTTCCATTATAATTATACTGGTTTTTTACTGTGTAATTTACCACAGAACAGAATGCAGATACAGACAGTTAAATTAATCTACTAGATAGGGGACATATAGGAAAGTCAGCTTCTTACAGTTAACCAATCCAAATATATTTATAAAAATATAGATGGAAAACTTGATTCAAGAAATAGCTTCCATTTATCTTTCAACAGTAATTTTCAAATTGGTTAGCATAAGGTCCAACTTTAAATGGATGAATTATGTTTTGAAAATAAATACTTGCATTTAAATGATTATTTTTAGCAGTGAATTATTTTTCTGCTATCTCTCTGCACAGAGCATAAGACATTTATTATATATATACACATATGTGTGTGTATATATATATATTTAGATGTTTTGCTAGGCTAAGATTCAAAATAGGTTACTAGTGAAGGAAGAGGAGTTTTGCCTAGCTTGGCAAGAGATTTGTCTACAAGCTCTATAAAAGACAAGCTTTTATGTGGTGAAACCAGTTGAGATGCAAGAGTTGGAAATTTTGGAGTTGGAGTAACTTTTTTTAAAAAAACTAACCATGAAAAACTTCTGGGGTCTGTTGTCATTTTGGATAACAAGGATCCTTCCCATTCTATTCTCCCATCCATATCCATTTCCCAGATCCTTATAGAGAGTTATGCCCAATGGAGATTCCAGGTAAATTAATAGTTTTTATTACCAATTATGGTTTACTCTTAATCTTTATGTGGTTTCTGCTCCTGGCTAGCTGCACAGAACTTGCTTCTAATAGAAGGAGTGTACATCTAACATAAGGCCAGGACTAAAATCAAATTTGTGGAGCCAACTCCATGTTTTCTTTTCCCTAGTTTATGTCATAGGTTTATGAGAAGAAAATGAAGTGATTCTGCCTCCAGGTTCTATCAGCTACACTGGAGGAATAGAGAAAAAAAAATTGAAAATGGACAGGTAATCTAAGAGTTGTAGGAGGACTAGAAACAGAAGAGTTATCAAGTTCTTTTTCTTTCACCAGAAATTATATTCTCCTGGCAATTATGACTTTGTCATGGCTAACATTAGTACCTCTTAAGAGTAAGTGCAGGGTCAGAAAGGGTAGAAAGTAAAACTGAGTTTTTTTATTCTAACCCCAGAAATGAGACTACAAAGACTTTCAGCAAGAAAACAAAACCAGCTCAGGAGAGCTAATTATATACTAGGGAAAGGTTAGGTTACTGGTTTAAGAAGAATTCCCAGATTGAGCCAACAATGACCAAGGGGCTTGCATGAGAGTTCCTAGATTGAGCTAGTGTTACAGTTTGGATCTTTCAGTCCTCCAAATCTCATTTTGAAATATGATCTCCAATGTCGGAAGTGGGACCAAATGGGAGGTGTTTGGGTCATGGGGGCAGATTTTTCATCAATAGATGAATACCCTCTCTGGGGATTGGGAGCTGTGAGTGACTTTTTACTTTTGTTAGATCCTGGGAGAACTGCTTGTTTAAAAGAGTCTGGCAATTTTCCCAACCCTTGTTTCCCTGTCTTGCCATGTGATCCCTGCACACACTGGCTCCCCTTGCCTTTCTGCTATGAATGGAAACAGCTTGAGGCCCTCACCAGATGCAGATGCTGGGGCCATGTTTCTTATACAGCCTGCAGAGCTGTGAGCCAAATAAACCTCTTTTCTTTATAAATTACCCAGCCTCACAAACAGACTAATACAGCCATCAGTGGTGAAAGAGCTTGAACAGAATGCCACCAGCCTGAATATAAAGGCCAATCCAGGCAGAAATGGAGACCAGGAGAGCTGATTAAAAACTAATAAAGTTTTAATTTAGACACAGGTACAGTAGCAAAGCTGGAACTGTGAGGCAAAAATAAATGGGAACATTATTACAAATTTTGATAAAGACATTTTAGAGGAATCTAAAGAGAGAATAAATCTATTAAAGAGCTTTTACACTAATGTGTGGGAAAAGAATGAATATATGAATTTCAACAGAAAACAAAGTAAAAGAGAGACAGAGGAAGGAGGGAAGGAAGGGAAGAAGGGAAAGAAAGAAGGGAAGGGAGGGAGAAAGAGGGAGGGGAGAAAGGAGGGAAGGAAGGAGGGAATGAATGAATATGCATACCTGTGATTAAGATAGAATACAGATGTTAATGCTTGATTACTGTGGTAAACAAGTCATTTCACCTTGGTGGATTAGAGTATTCTCTTCTGCAAAATGCAAGATTAGATTGAACCTGGATGATTTATAGTGTTCCTTAAGGATTTAGAAACCTACAATTCATGATATTAAACCAAGTTGAATAATGGATCCATTTATCTGTAACAAACTTGTTTAAAGCACGAGAGTTTATCACAAAGATAAAATTTTAGTTAAGAGTACATTATACAATGAAGACATCCATGAAGGTGGACTGAAGAGTATTAAGGGGAAAAGTTGAGATCCAAGAACATAAAACCCTGATTTCACAGATGCTAGTAATGGAAGTTCATCCCTGGAGAGTTTTTTGTTGGAAAGTGTTATGCTCAAAATCAATGCATCTCAAATTTAATGTGGATACAAAGCATGTGCAAATGTTATCAAAATTTGGATTCAGTAGGTCTTGGGGGGGGGTGGTGCTGCGATTTTTATTTCTAACAAGCTCCCATTTGATATCAATAAGTACCACTTTGCTTTCATATCCAAGTATATATTATATTCCGATGGCTTACAGTGAAAAAAGCAAATTTATGTATACCATAATCGTTCAGTCAAAAGTCAGACTTTTGGCCCTGTTGATAATGATAGTCATCCAGAACTAGTTTTATATGAGCTGATTCATTCTCTTAAATACAGGACAGTAGTTATGATCACATATCATCAAAAATAGGATAGATTATATTCAACATATTATCAAGTTTGATGGATAAATCAGTGTTCAATGCCTTTTAGAAAAATTGCCATCTAAAATGTCAAAGCGTGTTTTGTTAATATAATTATATAATTAAATGGGTATATTTTAGGTATTTTGAAATTTTTTTCATCAAGGACATTGTATCATCCAGGGCAAAATACATAGCAGAGGTACCAGTGTAAATACACATTTTTATGCTGACTTTACGCATAATTCAATAGATTTGATTGTACTAAATGTAAGCTACATTCTCTGAATACTGTCCTGACATAGAGAAAAAAAGTATTCCTGTTAAAAATATAAAATTGATCTGGATATTCTTTTTTATATATTACTTGAACCTGTTCATCTATATCACCATTTACTGATTTTCACCTATGTTATTTTTCACATTCCAGTCGTGCCACTAACACTTTAGAAAGTAGAATTGGTGCTGCTGCTATTAGTTCCTACCATTCAGATCTGATTCCAATGTACATTTTAAGATATTTTCTTTACCTAGCAAAGTAACTAAGAAGTTTGGAGAAGTGAGGCTAAAAAATGTAGTATGTCTTAGGCTGCAAGTGGCCTCTCTTGCAGAAGTTTTTCTTTGTGGAGAGTTTCTAGGTTGCAAGTGTCTTCCTTATTGAGGCACTGCAGACAAGTTTTATTATCTCACATTTTCTTAATACCAACTGTTTCAATTCTCTTCTGTTCCTACCCTTTCACAAGCATTCAGTTGATGCCTTGTACTAGAAGAATGATGTCAAGTGACTATGCTGAATAAAATAGCTTTACCTGTTAAGGAAAGAAGCTGGTGTATAAATAAAGATATCTGTTCAGATTTGCTTTGTACCACTGAATCCTCTTAGCCTGTAGTACTTTTGAAAACAGAAGTAAAAGTATTTTTCTGTCCTAAGTACACACTTGTGTTCTATGATTATTTTTTGTATATTTTCTGTTCACATTTGAAGCTCTGTCTGTGTGTGTGTGCATGTGTGTTGTGTGTGTGTTGTTTGGGAGGAATGGTTGGGAAGAAAGCAGGTTATAGATTATGATTTAGGATATGGTTTCTAAACATTATCTTGTCCCATGCAAGTACAAAATACAGCAAGGTAGTCAAATCTTAAAGCTCCAAAATATCTCTTTTGACTCCATGTCTCATATCCAGGTCATGCTGATACAAAGGGTAGGTTGCCATAACCTTGGGCAAATCTGCCCCTGTGGCTTTGCAGGGTATGGCCCACTCCTAGCTGCTTTCATGGGCTGGCATTGAGCAGCTTTTCTAGGCACACAGTGCAAGCAGTGGGTGGTTCTACAATTCTGAGGATTGCAAGACAGTGCCCCTCTTCTCACAGCTCAACTAGGCAGTGCCCCAATGGGAACTCTGTGTGGAGTACCAACTCTACATTTCCCTTCTGCACTGCCCTAGCAGAGGTTCTCCATGAAGGCCCCACCCTTGCAACCAACTTCTGCCTGGACATCCAGGCATTTCCATACATCCTCTGAAATCTAGGCAGAGGTTCCCAAACCTCACTTCTTGACTTCCGTGCACCTGCAGGTGCAACACCACATGTAAGCTGCCAAGGCTTGCTGCTTGCACCCTCTGAAGCCACAGCCTTAGCTGTACCTTGACCCCCTTTAGCCATGGCTGGAGCAGCTGGGATTCAGGACACCAAGTCCCAAGACTGCACAAAGCAGCAAGACCCTGGCACCAACCCATGAAACCATTTTTTCCTCCTAGGCCTCTGGGCCTGTGATGAGCTCAGCTGACGCAAAGGTCTCTGACATGCCATGGAGACATTTTCTCCACTGTCTTGGCAATTAACATTTGGCTCTTCATTGCTTATGCAAATTTCTACAGCTGGCATGAATTTCTCCTCAGAAAATCAGTTTTTCTTTTCTATCACGTCATCAGGCTGCAAATTTTTCAAACTTTTATGCTTTGTTTCCCTTTTAAACATAAGTTCCACTTCCAAATCATACCTTTGTGAATACATAAAACAATGCTTTTCACAAGACTCAAGTCACCTCTTGAATGCTTTGCTGGTTAGAAATTTCTCCTGACAGATACCCTAAATCATCTCTCTGATGTTCAAAGTTCCACAGATCTCTAGGGCAGGGGCAAAATGGCACCAGACTCTTTGCTAAAGCATAACAAGAGTTACCTTAGCTCCAGTTCCCAACAAGTTCCTCATCTCTATTTGAGACCACCTCAGCCTGGACTTCATTGTCCATATCACTATCAGAATTTTGGTCAAAGCTATTCAACAAGTCTCTAGTAGGTTCCAAACTTTCCCACATCTCCCTGTCTTCTTCTGAACCCTCCAACTGGTTCCAACTTCTGCCTGTTATCCAGTTCCAAAGTCACTTTCACATGTTTCAGCATCTTTACAGCAGCACCCCACTATCCGGTACCAATTTACTGTATTAGTCCGTTTTCACACTGCTACAAAGACATACCCGAGACTGGGTAATTTATAAAGGAAAGAAGTTTAACTGACTCACAAGAATGGCAGTCTGGAGGTAACTGCCTCCATGATTCAATCATTTCCCACTGGTTCCCTCCCATGACACATGGGAATTATGGGAACTACAATTCAAGATGAGAACTGGTTGGGGATACAGTGAAACTATATCACATCTAAACTGGAAATATCACCTATGGAAATTTCAAATGGCTAAATTCATTGCTGAACAGATTTTTGGTCAGATACTACCAATTCTTTTGTTAATGAAGCAACCTCTTCCGATGGGGTGCCAAAGTAAAAAGACAGAATGCATAATTGCCCAAAAATGTAATGATTAGGAGTGATTTCTTTGATTATTTAAATTTTATTTGCAAGATATAATCAGTCTGTGCTTATTTCCATCTAGCAGGGTATATGGACAGACATTTTCAAACTATAACCCAACATATGTCAAATAATTTTGGTGGGTAGCTCATTTGAATTAATATGGAAACCCTTGGAAGATAAAAATGTAATAATATGTTAGCAATGTAATGCTGTCATACGTTAGAAATGAGAAAAGTTGTTTTATTTTTGGGGTATTAATTTTTCCTACTGAACATGTATATTCATTCAGAACTATAGAAACAAAAAAGGGAAAAGCAAATAAAAAGATAAGCATAGAAATATAACATTTGTGCTCTAAAATTTCACTTTTTCCAAACTTAATTCCAACCTGACTTTAATATAGTTTAGCCATTATAAGCATTCTACCTAATGGATTTTTAAGAGCATTTATATGTAAAATAGAAAAATTATTGTTTTGATTTTTTTCATGTTCTCAGTTGTGCAAATTAAGTACTTTAGCTAGATATATTTTAGGTTTGATACAAATTAAATTTCAACTTATATGCAAATATTAGGTGTACATTTTATAGTTCTGTTCTCAGCACTGTAGTGTGAGAAAAGCACTGTGTTGTATCAGAAGATATGAATTACACAAAATCAGCATTAACTGCTCGGATAGCCTTCTGCAAATCATTTCCCATCATTTGGTCTCAGTCCTCATCAGACAAATTTCAGAGGCTCAGTCACTAAATAATAACTAAGTTATAAGAATCTACAGGGGTATGACCATGCTTACGTCAATAAAATAGTAATGATGGTGATAATAATAATAATCACATTTATTGAGCACATTCTGATGTGATAGGCTCTGGTAAGCAGAGTACTGACCTCCCCAAAGATGTCCAGATTCTATTCCCCAGAACCTTAAATATGTTAATTTACATGGCAAAATGACTTTATGATGTGATTAAGGTTAAGGGCATTGAGATGAAGAGATTATCATAGATTATCCAGTTAGGCTCAACCTAATTACATGAGGCCTTAAAACAGAGCCATTTCCTGGCCGCAGTGAGGAAGAGGTAGATACAGTGTGGCTGGTTTTGAAAAAAACAGGCCGAAAGCAGGGCAAGGAACGCATGCAGCTTCTGGAAAATGGAAAAGGTAGGAAAATGGATTCTCCCTTAGAGCCTCCAGAAAATAACAATCCGCTGACACCTTGATTTTAGCACAGTGAGCCCTATGTCAGACTTCTGACCTCCAGGAACTATATGACAATACATTTGCATTGTGTAAGCCACTGTGTTTGTGATAATTTGTTACAGCAGCAATGAAAATTCTGCGGTACCAGGCTCTCTGCTAAGTACTTTATATTAGCTTATTTTTGACCTCACAACAACTCTAAGAAATAAGGGCCATTTTTATCCCCATTATTATTAAGGTTTAGGATATTTTAAGCAGCTTTTCAAGCTCATCACCTGTAAATAGTAAAGCCAGCATTTGATCCCAGGACTGCTTTGGTTGGATAAAGATGATGTGCTTAAAATCATTAGAAAACATATATCTCAAAACCACTTAAGAGTTTCTTGTTTTCATTTCCTCTACCATAGAATGAAACTAATTTTTCTTTACTAACTGCATGCTGAAAAGAAGGGTCAATGAGGAAATCTCTGTGAGATATATGGGCTCAATGTGGAAAAGAAAAAAAGCTATTATATACTTGGTGTAAAATTAGTCTTACTTTTCTTTCTAAAGTCATCAATTTTCTTTTTCTTTCTTTAATCCAATATGTTCAGTATAAAGTCATGAGTTTTCAACCTTCCTTTAATCAGAGTTATTTCCTGGTATTTTATAAGGGAAAAATAAAATGTGACATCACTAGCTTGTTATATTGTAGAATATAACAATGAATCTTTTGTTTTATAATGGGCCTTCCTTCCTTCCTTCCTTCCTTCCTTCCTTCCTTCCTTCCTTCCTTCCTTCCTTTCCTTCCTCCCTTCCTTCCTTCTTTCCTTTCCCTTTCTTCCTTTCTTCTCTTTTTTCTGCCTAAGCAGGAACTCATTCACCTAAGAAGGAAAACAAGGTTTGCTCCCTCTTAAGAAACACATCCTGCTGATTTTGTTAGGCAACAATGCTTGCTTTCTTTTCTTTTCTTTTTTCTTTTCTTCCTTCCTCTTTCTTTTCTTTTCTTTCTTTCTCTTTCTTTCCTTCCTTCCTTCTTTCTCTCTCACTTTGTTTCTCTCTTTCGCTCCCACATTCTCTTCCTTCCTTCCTTCCTTCTTTTTTTTTCTAGAGCCTGGGTCTTGTTCTGTTGCCCAGGCTGGAATGTAATGTCACGATCATAGCCTACTACAGGTTTGAACTCCTGGGCTCAAGTGATCCTCCCACCTCAGCCTCCTGACTAACTGGGAATACAGGCAACCACCACCACACCTGGCTAATCTTTTCATTTTTTGTAGAGATGGAATCTTGCCATGTTGCCCAGGCTGGTCCGTGAACTCCTGGTCTCAAGTGATCTTTCTGCCTCAGCTTCCCAAAGTGCTGGGATTATAGGCGTGAATGACTGCACCTGGCCCAGTGTTTTCTCTTTACTCTTATGACGCCCCCATTTATCTTATTCTTATTGCAACTCCCAGACACCTCCTCTCTCCTTGGTGCATTAAAGCCTAACTTTCTCTTTACTCATACTGAGAGAGATCTTTCTGCCTGGAAGCTTTGAACATTTTATAAACTCCTTACCAAAATAACACCACTTAATCTGTGTCATTTGTGGTGATGAGCTTGTGAAAGCTATGTGGACTCTTTGGCACTGCATATGATACCACATTCCATATCGAAAATCTGGAGCAACCAGAAAGTAATTTAGTTCCTTGTTTTCCTCTTTGGTGCTGAAAGCCCACTTAGGGGCTGCTGGTAGATCAGAGTCTCTCTAAGTCGGAAACTTTTTGATAAAAACTGCAGTACAAGCAGGACTTTTCAGTGTGATGAGCAGTAGAGGAATGAACAGGGTTAAATTTGTTTTGTTCCACAAACGGAAAAAAAAAAAAAAAAAAAAAAAAACCATGAAGATGGGTATAGACAGAAAGAGAATCTGTGAAAGATAGAGTATAGAGTCCTGGTTCAAAAAAATGACATATTCAAACTCAGGTGATGGGACAGTGAGACAATAAGTTTTAAAATAGATGACAGCAACATAAATAAGAACTTATTTTTGTATGAAGAACCTGAGGGTGTACTTAAGTTTGCAAAGCAGAGTGGAATAATACATTTTACACAGCATGTACTCAGAATCCGTTTATGTCTAAAATTAGCAAACAAGATCAAAGTGCCATTTACTACCTTTGCCTGCAAATTAATGACTAAAGAAGAACAGGTTGATGGTTCTACCTATTGTAGAATAGGGTATCCGTTAAATAATGCATATGGATGTTTTACAAAAGGAAACTAAACTAGTTCTGCTTTCTCTCTCTTGTTTTTTCATAACTTTCAATAATTGACTGTTCTCAAAGCCCAAATATTTCCATTCATTGTAAGTTTCAAGTGCTTAGCAAAAATGCTGATAGCTTCACTTTAACTGTTTTTGAAAGTATGTGGATTTTTAAAATACTCATTTTTCTGCTATCAGAAAAGCTTAAGGGACATATGAGAAAAAAATATGAGCAGAAAAGGCCTTCTTCATATGTGAAACATTGCAGAGCATAACAATACTCAAGTTTCCCATACATTGTAGTTTCCTATAATGAAATAATTTTTTTCACAGAGAGGAATATATCTTAAATGTTCGAATTAGGTGAATAATTTTATAGTCAAATCTTTTAGTTTATATGGAACCAAAATGCTTAATATATCTTTGTTATATAATAATATTTTATATTGTTGTCTTAAAGCCATTCAGAATGCACTAAGAGTCATCTCCCCGGAAAAGTCAATTCTGTTACAAGAATTTACAGAGAGCTTTGCTTCTTATTTTGTAGTATGCAAAGAAAAGGAGAAAAATGGGATAAGGATGGAGGGAAAGAGGAAGGAAAGTTAATACTTTGAATGCTAACACTAAACAGGCTGTTACAAAAGCTTTCTGTCCTCCTCAGTCACTGAAGAGGAAATGCCTATTTTGTATCTCCCTCATTGTCTTTGCTTTTGCTGGACCTGTCGTACCAGTCACCCCAGAAGTCACTCAGAACGCCCCCTCTCATTCACTGGTTCTCTGCAAGGTCTTTTGACACTCTCGATGTTGGGCACATTAACAGAACAGAGTGACTGAGGTAGATAAGATTATCTTTAAGTACATTGTGAGGTCATTTTTTATTAATAGAAGAGTTCCATCCTGAAGAAATTACTTCTCATTCTGCTTAGTGCATTGGTGCAGTTAGATATTCTGGTAGTCA
Source organism: Macaca mulatta (assembly GCF_049350105.2). Lineage (NCBI taxonomy): Eukaryota > Metazoa > Chordata > Mammalia > Primates > Cercopithecidae > Macaca > Macaca mulatta. Next base: position 178,154,755 of record NC_133407.1, on the reverse strand, counting down.
ATTAAGGGGGCTGTGTGTGTGGGGGTGTGTGTGTGTGTGTGTGGTGGAGCATACAGAAAAGAGACAAAATAGAGCAATGAAGAAGTATAATAAAATTATTCCTCAAATATGGAAAGAACTAAACAGACCTTCCCATCTCCTCTTTCACCCTATTACCTCATTCTAACTATTATTAGCAGGTAAAGAAAAAATGTCTTTACTCTATTTTTGAATCTAATCAATGCAGAATAGAAAGTTTATGGTACCGTTAAGGAAAAGAATTCATATAAAGTGTATTCTCACCAAAACCCTCAAAACCATAAGAATGTTTTCTTCTTAGTTTCTTTAAAAAGCTATGAAGCATTTTACTAGGAAAATAGGATTTTTAAAAGGTCACAGAATATACTGAAGACAAAAAGTAATTTTTCTTTAAATACTATATAGGAAGAGGAAATAGAGGAGAAAGAGAAGACTTCCCTAGCCATTTAGGATAAGGAAGTTCTTTTTGCCTTCATATTTGTATAAATTTCCTAATTGGCCAACACTACAACTCACAATAATATGAACTGTATAATGCATGTAATTTCTTCAGAGAAAATGCCTTACTGGATGTGTGTTGTGCACTAGTTAGCCTTACTTATTATTTTTGTAAGTGAAACAACATGGGTTGTTAGCAAATAAAATTCCTTTAAAAATAAAGGTACTTGGATACTCTCCTGATGTCTACATTCCTTGTGGCATAATAAACGCCCATCATGGTTTTGTGGTGACATTCATAGTTTCAAATATTTTGGCCTGCTGTCATCGTAAGTGCATTCATACGTGGAAGATTATGTCCCAAGTTTGCATTTAGAAGATATAGTCACTGAACCCATATGTTGCCCATCAGAATTTTTTGGCTCTTACTGCTTGAAAGGGGAAATTGGGTGGCCGGGTGCGGTGGCTCACGCCTGTAATCCAAGCACTTTGGGAGGCCGAGGCGAGTGGATCACAAGGTCAGGAGATCAAGACCATCCTGGCCAACATGGTGAAACCCTGTCTCTACTAAAAATACAAAAAAATTAGCCGGGCGTCATGGCGGGCGCCTGTAGTCCCAGCTACTCGGGAGGCTGAGGCAGGAAAACGGCGTGAACCCGGGAGGCAGAGCTTGCAGTGAGCCCGAGAACCCCCCACTGCACTCCAGCCTGGGGGACAGAGCAAGACACCATCTCAAAAAAAAAAAAAAAAGAAAGAAAGAAAGAAAGAAAGAAAGAAAGAAAGAAAGAAAGAAAGAAAGAAAGAAAGAAAGAAAAGAAAAGAAAGTGGAAATTGGATTATGCTTTGTGAAGAACCCCCCATGTTCCAAGTTACTGATATCATACATTCATTTTCTTACTTAATGCTGAAAGATAGACATGATTGTCCCTGCTTTACAGTTTGTGAAGTAGGGAGGTACAGTGGTTAAATATACTCAAAGTTATATGGTTAAGAAGTCTGGTCTCAGGGTTCAAAACCAGGACATTTGAGTTCCAAACTGCTGTTTTTTCCCCCACTCTTTATAGTAGTCTGCTTATGTATTCTGTAGTTTCTGGTCACACAAAACACAATGTGAAATGTCAGCATAAGTGGGAAGTCCTCTAAAAAGTAAACGTGTGAATAATGTGCTAAGAAATTCAGGACCCAGGTCTCAACACTACATAGAGAAGAATAATGACATTTGTCTTGAGTTTGGTATCCTTGACAGCACCATGTTTTGTTTGTCAGCCTGCCAAATGTGTGTGTATGTGTGTGTGCATGTGTGTGTTTTAATTATCTTTCTCTTTATTAGTATAATATACTTTTACCTGCCTCGATATCACGTGGGCATAAGGTATTAGTCTTGTTCCATTTGTAAAGATGCCTGCAGTGTTTCGTTTTTTATGATACTTCAAAGTTTTGTGCTTGGAGCTCCACTATCCAAGAGAGGCAAATGGCTGTTAAGGAATCTAGTAAAACATTCCAATACAAAAAACTTCAGGGGCACACGATGATCCATTAATAAAACAGAAGTTCAAATGAAAACTTTAACAATTAAGATGACCCTGCCTCCTTGCTAAGTTCCCATTGTCTTATCAGATAAGAGAATGCAATATGAGATACTGTATAATGCCTTTAGTTTGTTTTTCTAATAGATTTACTTCCATCACGAACTGCTAAAACAGTGTCAGAAAATTCTTGAAGAAATTATATAAATATTAATGTATTTCAGAGTTTTGCTTATTGTATTGATATATGTCCAAAATTATGTATTTTTCAGCAATACAAAGCATATAACTTATCTCATCTTTCTTTAGGCAAATGAATGACAACAAATTACAATAGTACAAATATCACCAGATACCTTCTGCGTTCAGTGATTAAAATGTACCTACTAAAGAGAAATAATGTTTTCATCACTGTAAAAACTCAAGCAAAATAGAATTTTTCAAAGCCCTGTGGAGTGGCAACCGCACACCTTTAATATCTAAGCACTAGAAAATAATTTTAAATACACATATGTTTTATATTCCTTAAGAGCAAGTGACTTTAGGTGAGAAGAGACCAAAACTTAAGTGAATTACCATTTAAAGCAAAAGATCAAACTAGAATGTTAAGTTGTAGCAAAAAAGGAAGAAATTAGGTGACTCTTTCATACTATAATATTGCCAGTTTAGTAAACAGGCCCAGTAATAAAGTTTATTTTACTAATTCTTTCTAAATTCCAGGCCAAAAATATCATGTAACTTTAACATGGCTTTCATTTTCAGTCATGTACAGCAGAGTCCTTTAATCTTACCTTGCTAAAGAAAAGAAATACTTTTTGCCTTAAAACTGTATTCTATAAATCAGTTCATGTCTGTCTTTCTACATACAAATTAATTTCTGTTGATTAAAATCTGCTGGGGTGGAGAGGTAGTTGTTTGATATAATTGGTCTATCAAGTTTAAATGCAAATGATTAAGTAGGGTAAACATTAGCAGGGATGGCAAACAGAACCAAAAGCATTTTCTCATGGTACTCTGCTGGAAAGCTGATGTGATTTCTGGACAGAACAGACAGCTTACCCAAAACGATCTAAGTTCAAATATGGCTGCCTCTTTTTTCTACATTGTCTCTCATCCTTTCCAATTAACTGTAGGAATCCTCAGGGAGAACTGCGTTTCACAATTAGATTTTAGAATTGCGATACCCTTAATAAATATGGGGCCTTTTAATGTAATATCTGCTATCTTTTCTTATTTCAATTTACCTCACCTAACAACCACTTTGTTTTCAGAGCCTCTTTGTAGAAGGTCAGTGTGCAGTAGATTGGCTTCCATCACAGACTACTCAGGGTCCTCACTGCAGGTTTTGTTTAGAGCTCATATCAGTTAATGTCTCCCAAATTATTTCTTAAGTGTTACACTTGATTTACCACCACAGTTTTCACATTATTTCACAATACAAACACACAAAAAATTGCCATACTTTCTTCATATTAGTATACAAAGAATGGCGAACTTTTCCTGTAAGCCTGCCTGCCTTCCTCTTCCTTCCTCTTTTCTCATCTCCTTCCTAGCTTCTTTCACTCACCATCTCTCTTCTTTTTCCTTTTCTTTCTTTTTTTTCTTAGGATTCTGTATTTTTATGATGCAAGCTCTGTTTGTGGTGGGTGTTTAGATGACATTAAAAGATCTCCCTTTTAAAATGTTTCCTCTCCAACTTCAGCAACTATGGAGAAAATACTGATACAATATTTAAAATTTAATATATGAAAGTTAATTTTCTATTACATGCTCCATTGCATGTTATAGTAATGCACTTGAAATATATTATCTCCATTTCATATCACTGTGACAAACTTACAGAAACTCAGTATCTTTAAAATACCAAGACTATTTAGAACAAATACATGATGGTGTGTTAATAAAAAGAATATTGGATTAAGTCACAAGAGTCATTTCCTTAACTCAGTTCTATCTTCCACACTTTAAATTCTCTGGTCCTTACTTCTTTAGTTATAGGATGAGTGACTGCAATAAGTTATCTCTAAGGTCACTTATTTCAAATGTACATCCTAGAATCACTAAACATTTCCTTATAAAAGGGCAATAACAGAAATATTTCCTACAGCTAGAGTCTTCTTATCTGCCAAACTCAACCATTCAGAGCCCAGCCCTGTGGGAAACACCCAGGTTTTGAGCAGTCAAAGTAAATGCTGATGTCCATGAACCAAACTTTATTCACAAGGAAACTCCTTGGGCCCCTCTCACAGAGACTGTTTACTCTTTACATCGAATCTCTTTTAAAGTTTGATTATGTTGTTTTCAAAGGCCTGGCACGTTAGTGGCAAATTGGAAAGGGAGTATGAGCCAGTCACAGAAGGGAGCAATAAATGGGCGAGCGCTTCGCAGGCTCTGAGGTGCTGTGCAAATGCGGGATGGTATCATTAGCGAGAGTGACTGACAACCGACAGGAATAGTGAGAGAAAAGATAAATCATTGTAAACAAAGCACAGGAATTTCAAAATCCTCTTTGGGGTGGGGCTGTTTAGTGTATTGGCAAGTTGGTTGAAACAGTTCAGTAATTCCTGAAATTCTCACTGAATTAAAGCATAGTATGTGCTTATAGAAATAACAGTTATCAAGGAGAGGTTTACATTCTGAATAATATTTGGTTTAACAGATGATGTACTTGGAAAGTGAAATCTTAAGCAGTATGTAATGGTATTTTGACATGTAATTTTATTTGACATCAGAAGAGTATGCAAGATGCTCCAAATGTTCCATATGTTCTCCATCTGAAATAATTTAAAAATAAAAATCTATAAGGTATAAGAATCTAGATTTCAAATACCTAGAAAATCATATCTGAATGATCTTGAATACATAAAATGTTACTTTAATTTTGAAATGTAATTAATTTTTCTTATCCATAATGGTAGTAATTAAGATGAATAATATTAATTCATTTTTTTCCCTATTTAAACAAAAGAGTACTATGCCTGGATTAGAATTTCCTGCATGCAACATGGCTTCTAAGCTCACAAGCTTATTATGATAGTAGCATTGGAAAGATATAAATCATGGTGCATGCCAATACTCAAAACATATTACATGCTGAGGCAATGCAATAAAAATCTTTAATAATTCTTAAGTGATAGTGGCAACCAATCTAAAGCAAACTCAAGTTACAGCTAAAAACACTTATCAATTGATACAGAGTTAGAAACCAAAATCAAAGTTTGTTCAATGTCAAGTTACTAAAATATTCATTGAAAACTCCAACAGCAAATTAAATTATAAGATGAAAATAAGAAATCTAACATACTCTCTTTTTGCCAGTCCAGGCATAAAAGTAGTAGGGCTAGAAATTCCAACTGAAAATTAACTGTATGCTCTTTCTCATATTGGAGAATCTGAATCCTAGACTATTTAAACCTTGTCTTATATCATATTATGCATAAATAAACTGAAGCCCAAGAAAGCAAGGTCACAATGAGGTTAAAATGAAACAAGAACCGTGTTTTCTCTAGTCTCTTTACACTACACTAGTGTTCTTTCAAGTATGAGTTATAAAACAGATACTTTATGCTGAATTTTTTAAAAAGGTATCTTATCATTTACTACCTAACATTAGTGGCAGAGAGCATTATAAGAATGAAGACCTGGGTGGTTATCAGAGTCCATGTTCTTTAGGGCTTGAGGCCATGCTTTTGGAAATCATTTCCCAGAGCCGGGGCATTTGAGGAGAGTACAGAAAAGCAAATGAATGGTGAATAGGAGAAAGGCCATCAGCCAGGCAGCTGCAGGTTAGTGGGATGGATTGACTTCCCGGCAGATCAGGGCACAGTTTGCTCAATCACCCTTTTGTATAGCTGGGAAAGAAAGACAGGAACATCAGAGACTGCTATCTCTCAGTTACCAATAACTTTTGAAAGAGGTATTTGGAAGACATATAAATGATATTTGCCACTGCCTCCCTGCGCAGGGAAAGCATTGTATGTCAAGTCAAAACTGAAATTCACTAGTAACCAAAGGTAACAGCCATAGTCTTTGGCAACTATCTTTGGTCACACTATCACCTAGAATTGGCTTTGTAGTTTGTATCACAGCTTTACATGAGGTCCTCGATCTGCTCCTCAGTGTTTCCAGAAAGACTTTTGGATTCCCAAATAAATTCAGAAACTTCTCCTAAAAAGAAAAATGAGTACGATTAAAAAGCACAATTTTACAGGACTCGTTATGAACATTTTATTTTTGCATTTTCTTTTTCCAAGCTCAAACTGGTAAGCACAAAGCTTTAAGAAAACAAACAACAATATTTCTTTAGGACTGTTTAAGTCCCAGCTTTGGGTTTTTCTCTTTCTGTAGTTTATAGTGTGTGGCAAAAAAGGCTCACATGTGTTAAGGCCAAAATGCATTTTGCATTAACAATTTGCGTTTAGAAATCCAAGCACCTAACACCACCAGAGTTAATATTTGCTTTGGACTGTTCTACTTATTTAGTCTCAAGCTTTTCCAAAGAGCTAACACAAAACGACAGCTTTCCTGTTTGCCTAGTGAGTGTGTGATTTCACACATAGTGTATGATACGCTTCTACAGAGACTGGGTATTAGCTGTTTTTCATGTGAGCTGTGTACTTAGTTATGTTGGGAAATGTGAACTTTGTAGTTGAAAAATGCAGCAAACTGACTGAGGTTCCTATCGATTCTACTTTAGAAATGTCTCCTGTCTCCTTTTCACTATGCCTCTTCTTTTTCATTCCCACTGCCCTACTTCACTATGAGTACATAACCTAAACACTTTAACACGATTACCTTCCCCGAGTCCCTTCTCCAGCTAGTTTGCCTTCATACTGCTGTCACAGATCATTTCCAATAGCAAAAATCTGACCACCACACTGCCATCCTTAAAATGAACCAAAAATCCTTTTTTTGACTCTACATTCTTTACAGAATAAAGTCCAAATTCTTTAAGTTATTATATAAGGCTTTCAAAGTATCACCCCCATTGCTTCTTTCCCAGATGCCTTTCCTTCCATCACCTCCTACAGCCCCTAAACCTCAGCCACACTGGCTGAACATGATCATGTCCCTGCTTCAGCCTTTCTCTTGCGAGGAGTTTCCTTCATCCTGCTTCCCACTTGAAGAAATTCTTATCTGTGATGATTCAATATAAATATCCATTCCAAGCAAAGCCTTCTCCAGCCTATTCATCAATCCCTCCTCTGCTCCTGCAACATTTGGCGTGTAATCTCTATTATTCCAATAAATAAAAGTCAAAGAGACATAATAACTTTCAGCACTTACTGTATGAAAAGCACTTTTTAAAGCAACTTATAATTATTAATTTAGTATATTCATGATAACACTACGAGCATGATACTATTGAAAGGGGAAAAGTTCCCTTGTCCCCCTCATAGGGCGTGCGACAGGGGGAGTGGCTCGCTTCTTCAGTGCCCCACTGCTCAAACCTCTCGGGGAGCACACAGACGGGCAGGTTATGGGGCTCTGACCCTATGGCAGTGTCTGGCGCCCTTTTAGTTTTGCCGTCTATAGGCGTCTTGTGTTAACCAGCTTAATTAGACCTTCTACCTTGTCACAAGGACAGAGGACTTTCTGTATCTCGGGTTCGTGCCTTGGTGTACCGGAAGAATCAGATCACATATGGGCTTGGAGAATGAGTGCAAGCTTTTATTCAGTGGAGGTAGCTCTCAGCAGATGGGGGAAGCCAGAAGGGGGATAAAGTGGGAAGGTTTTCTTCTGGAGTCTGGCCACTCAACAGCCTAGCCTCTCCTTCAACTGCCCCCGCCAAACTCTGCCTCATTCTATTTCTGCAAGTTCACGGCCTGCCGGCCTGCTGGTCCCTGTCAATGCATTCCTCTTGAAGTCCAGCTGCCTGTGTGTTCCCGCACTGATGTGCTCCTCCGGACGACCAGCCACCTGTGTGTCTGCCTGCTAGGGTCGCAGGGTTTTTATAGGCCCAGGATGGGGGCATGGCAGGCCAGGGTGGTCTTGGGAAACGCAGCATTTGGACAGGAAAACAAAAATGCCTGTTTTCACCTAGGTCTGGGGACACAGGCCTGGGGGCGGAGCCCTAGCCAGGGACCACACCCTCCTCTACCCAGCACTTCCCTTCCCCATTCTGTATCACTTAAAGGGGCCACGCTCTTCCCTTCCCAGCATTTCCCTTCTGTATCACTATCATTGTCCTCAGGTTTATAGTTGGGACACATTAGTGCATATTGGCTAAGTAACTCACTAGAAGTCACCTAGCTTATTAGTAGCAGAGCTTGATTCGTCCTTACCAGGTCTGAGGCCAGAAACAATGCCTTCATTGCTACGCTCTGCTGCTAATTGTGTTTCATTTCTATCTTCTGGATTTGTATCTCCTTGCGAGAGGTAGCTTATTTACATTTATATGTTGTATTAGACCGTCTTATCATTGCTATAAAGAACTACCTGAGACAGAGTCATTTATAAAGAAAAGAGGTTTAACTGACTCACAGTTCCACCAGCTGTACAGGGAGCACAGCTGAGGAGGCCTCAGGAAACTCGCAATCATGGCAGAAGGTGAAGAGGAAGCAGGGCGTCTTACATGGCCAGAGAAGAAGGAAGAGAGTGAAGGGGAAGCTGCCACACGCTTTTAAACCACCAGCTCTCATGAGAACGCACTATCTTGACAACAACATGTGGGAAATCCACTCCCGTAATCCAGTCACCTCCCACCAGGCCCCTCTTCCAACATTGAGGATTATAATTGGACATGAGATTTGAGCGGGAACACAAATCCAAACCATATCATATGCCCAGCAGGAATATAATATCTGCCTATTTTAGCCAATCAATAGCTTTATGTCCCACTTATCTGACTTAATATGAATCAGAGCCTTTTAGATTAAGGAAATTTTATTTTTAAAAATAAAAATATTTTCACAGAAAAATGTTCTTAGAAAAAATATTGAGGACTGTTTGGCACAGGTCAATAGTAAATAACTTATTAAATTCTAATGAGATGAACCTTGCAGCTCTTGATGTTTGGCATATATATTTTACTGTCTGGATTATAACAACACTATTAGATAAAGATTTAACCTACACTATTCTTCAGGTATATTTAATTTTTTTCATTTTCAAAAGATTTCATTGGCTTTCCCATATAAATCATTCGAAATAGTCTCATAGCTACAAAGGCTTTAGAACAAATAGAAAATTTCCATAACTGTATCTTTCTGAAGTATAATTGTAGCAAAGCATAATCAGTTATTTTTATTGATCTTATGTGTTTACCTTGGTGACTGTTAAATAAGATTTTGTATTGGAAATTTTCTTTGTAGAACAGCTCCCTGTTGTTAAAATTAGAAACACAAATTTATGGATTCCTACATAACAAACTCTCTAAAATGATGCTCTTTACCTAAGAAGTATTTAATATATGCCTGTTAATTGAACATGTACTAATAATCATATTTGCATGTTGAGGCTTCCTGCAATTCACAAGACATAAAGAAAACGTTTTAAATGGATTCCAGGCATAGTGTTCTTATCACCTGTTGTAAATACAGAGAGAAGTAGAATTGTAGCTGAAGAACACACACTTATAGCATATTTTTGTAGGACTCAAGTGGGAATGAAATTGAAAATTACCATTGGATTTTCAGACAGTAACACAAAACATTTCAGTCTTTTCCATTTGGTTTGTTTGTTTGGTTTCCAATTAATAACTTCCTGGGGCAAGCATTGGGAGTTCTTTCAGTTATAGATTCATAACCAAATGATATTTGTAAACTAAATACATTATATAATCTGAAGCCCTGCTAGGACTCTTGCAGTTTATCTTTATAACCTAGTATTCCTTTAATGAGTAGGAACAGTGAACATTTTTTTAAACCCAAATGACACTATTGTCTTTAAAAGCTGTTAAAAATAGCAGAGCCAAAGATGTAATATTATAATATTCAGTTAGGGGAATTTTGAGTGTCATTATTTCGCTAAGCAGTAACCATGAACAAATTATCAAAGCCATTGTCTCTTTTAAAATGGAAAGATGAACCAAATGTATTAGCACCTCAGTGGGACTGGGAATATGTGAACAACATAATCATAAAACAGCAATTGCTAAGCCTCAACACAGCTACCCAGGACACTCTTGTTCATCAGAGGTTTGGGTGCTGTTGGAGAGTCAGCACCTGCTGAAATCTGCCTGGGGATTCAGCTGCCTAGACTGGAATCACCTCTGCTAATGGATGCCAAAGCTTTGCCCTTGAAGATGTTTGTGTCCTTCCCTCTCCCTATACCAGTGGAATTTAGATGAGACTGTCTAAATGTAGAATATATTGCATAGGCTGAAAAAATGATGTGTATCAGTTGTTTTTAATTAATATACTATTTTTGTCTGTTCTTAGTTTATGGAAAAATTTCAGTGGAAAGTAAAGAGCTCCTATATACACCCACAATTTCCTGCCTCTGACCCCCCTGCCCCTAGTTTTCCCTGTTATTAACATCTTTGCATTAGTGTGGTACATTTGTTGCAGTTGGTGAGCCGATGTTAATACATTATTATTAACTAAAGTCCCTAGCTTACGTTCGATTTTCCTGTTGTGTTGTACATTTTATGGGTTTTGATAAACATTTGATAATGTTTATTCATTATCATATCAGAATAATTTAACTGCCCTAAAAATGTCCTGTTGTCTATCTATTCATTCTTTTCTCCTTCCCTTGAGATCTTGGCAACCACTGGTCTCTTTGCTATCTCCATAGTTTTTCCTTTTCCAGAATGGCGTATAGTCGGAATCCTACAGTATTTAGCCTTTTCAGACTGGCTTCTTTTACTTCGCAGTATGCATTTCAGGTTCCTTCGTGTTTTTTCATGGCTTGCTGGCTCATTTCTTTTTATTACTAAATAATATTTCATTGTCTGGATTACCACAGTTTTTTCATTCATCTGTTGAAGGACATCTTGTCCAAGTTTTAGCAGTTATGAGTAAAGCTTGTGTGAACATTCTTGTTCAGGTTTTTGCGTGGGCATAAATTTGCAACTCATTTGAAAAGTTGTAATTGTGATAAGTGTTTTTGATAGAGAGGAAAGACACAGGTCTTTAAGTTAGAAAGACTTTAATCTCAGCCTTGCCGCTTTGGTCATTCAGTACGTTTTTATTGGAGGTCTATTGTGCTACCCCTGCTGTTTTTGGTGTTAGAAATGCATATAGGTCTCCTCTGCCTGTAACCTGAGTGCCCACCTAGATTTAAAAGTCTCATTAGACTTCTGGTTCCTGATCTGAAAGATGCCTATCTCCTTGAATATTCATGATTTTCTATTTTATTTTGAAAATTAGAGCAGCTGCCACGGACAGGACTTGTTTTTCCAATGGAGCAAGTGCCAAATTGCTACATAGTATCCCATTGAGAAAGAAGTGACAAAATGTTAGTTCATTTTCTTTCTAGTCCTTCTAACCTATATGTTTTTTAAAATATTTGTCTAAATATGGAAAGCATTTTAATACTTTCCAAACAATATTCTTGAATTATCCGCAATATAAAATGAAATAAGGAAATGGAATCATTTTTGGTATATCCAGTAGTGATGAGAATTGGACTTGAGCTGAGAATTCATTTTGAGCTCTAGCTCCATCACATACCAGCTTCTTGATATCGGCTTATTCTCTTGACTTTGCAGGCAGAACAGTTTCTTTCTTTTTATTATTATTATTATTATTATTATACTTTAAGTTCTAGGGTACATGTGCATAACGTGCAGATTTGTTACATATGTATACTTGTGCCATGTTGGTGTGCTGCACCCATCAACTCGTCAGCACCCATCAACTCGTCATTTACATCAGGTATAACTCCCAGTGCAATCCCTCCCCCCTCCCCCCTCCCCGTGATAGGCCCCGGTGTGTGATGCAGAACAGTTTCTTATTAGTGAAATGAAGGATAATAATATATGTACATCATACAGGTTTCTTTGCTTATCATACAGGACTTTTGTGAAGCCTAAATGCAAAAATGTACAATGTATATAAAAGAATTTTTCAAACTATAAAACGCCATAAAAACATTCAGTATTATTACCAATTGCTTTAATGTATTTCTAGGTCTATTTAATCTTTTATTATATAAATGTAACCTATACAACATGAGGTTTTGATATACATATGCCTTGTGAAATGATGGCTACAATTAAGCAAATCAACATATCCCTCTCCTCACTAGTTATCATTTTTTGTGTGTGATGAGAGTACCTAAAATCCACTCTCTTAGAAAATGTCTAGTATATGATACAGTATTATTAACCACAGTCATCATGCTGTACTTTACATTTCTAGACTTGTGTGTCTTATACAATTGTAACTTTGCAGCCTTTGACCACCATCTCCCCATTTCCCTCATCTTCCCACCCCTGGTAATCACCATGCACTCTCTGTTTCTGTGTATTTTCCTTTTCTACATTCCACATGTAAGTATGATTATGTAGCATTTGTCTTTCTTTGGCTTATTTCAATTAGCATAATGCCCTCCAGGTTCCTTTTTTTGTCACAAATAGCAAGGTCTCCTTTGTAGAGGCTGAGTAATATTTTATTGTGTTTATATCTATTTAGACAATTTCTTTATCTATTCATCCATAAATGGGCACTTTGGATGTGTCCATATCTTGGCTATTGTGAATAATGCTGCAGTGAACAGGGGAGTACAGGCCTCTCTTTCAGTATTAATTCCTTTCTTTTAGGCATATACCCAGAGTGGGATTGCTGGAATATATGGTAGTTCTATTTTAACATTTTGAGGAATCTTCACACTGTTTTTCATAATTGCTGTATCAATTTACATTGCCACCAAGAGTGTACAAGGATTTCCTTTTCTCCACACCCTCACCAATACTTGGTATCTCTCGTTTTTTCAATAAGAGCCATCTTAACAGGCATGAGGTGATATGTCATTGTGATTGTGATTTACATTTCCCCAATGATGAGTGATGTTGAGCACCTTTTCATATACCTGTTGGCTACTTATATGTCTTCTTTGGAAAAGTGTCTATTCAGGTCATGTGCCTGTTTTTTTATCTGCTTCTCTGTGGGTTTTGTTTTGTTTGCTACTAAGTTGTATGAATTCCTTACATAGTTTGGATATTAACCCTTTATCAGGTTTATGGTTTGCAAATATGTTCTCCCTATTCGCATGCTGACTTTTTATTTTGCTGGCTGTTTACTATGCTGTGTAGAAGCTTTTTAGTTTAATATAGTCCTATCTGCATATTTTAATTTTGTTGCCTGTGCTTTTGGTGTCTTATCCAAAAAAATTTTTGCCAACTCCAATGTCAAAGAGCTTTTCCCCTATGCATTCTTCTAAGAGTTTTATGTTTTGTCTTATATTTAAGTCTTTAATCAATGTTAAGCTCATTTTTTGTATATTTTTTATTTTTATTTTAACTAACTCCTTACTAAATTAAGGTGGGATTTTTTTCACCACATCCATACTGAAATCTTTTATTTTCTGGAACTTCATAGTCTACTAATGTCAGTGGGTCAATATGGTTATGATCTGCCTAATTTCCCCCAGATGTTAGGAAACTCTGAAAAGCAGATGTCAAAATGGATTTAACATACAAAGAATGTATTAGGAAAAACACTTATGCGAGAAAAAATGAGGAGGAAGATGGTGGGGCGGGGTGAGGGGTGGAGAATAAGCATACCGCAGAGTAAAGATGGTCTCAAGTGAAAGAGAGAGGACAGGAAGGTTGGGTGGAAGCGTTCTAGACTGTCACGCAGTCTGAGGAAGTTTCATCAGGGAATCAGGGTATCCCTGATCTATAGTCAGCCCTCATAGGAGTCTCTTGTATCCAAGAAACTTACCTGTCTTAGTATACTTGTTGCATTCAGTTACTAGCTGGGAACAGCTGGTAAAATTGTAACCTTAGCCCAAATCTGGTAATAGACAGAATGCAGTAGTTGGGTAAGTTATGTTCCCAGCAGTTGAGGATCTGTGAGGAACATTTTAATGTCCACTTGACTTCACAGAGACTTTTTCCCCTTAAATAATAAACAAAACAGATGAACCACTTATTTAATAATGTTTAAGGATGTGAAGAGGAGAAGCAGAGACAGGTGAGACGGAATGCAAATATTACCAAGTGTGGGAAACCAACGGAATGCAGGCACATTCTCAGAAGAGGGGCTCATGTCAGGGTTTAGTAACACTGTCCACATGTTCAAGTTCCTGTGCAATCAGTCTATAGGTGCCATTGGCCTGCTGTAAGAACTTGTTTTCCTTATCCAGTGTTTTTGTTTATGTTTTGCCACCTTGTTCATGATAGTTAGTCTTCCAGAAATTCTTCTGGGGTGTTCATTTAACCATTTCCTAAATTGTGGAATAAATATGAGACATTAAAAAATTACATTTGGCCTCTGGGATATAAAATGAAGTTTTCAAAGAGTTAAAATCTTTGGAAGTATTGGAAAATTTAAAAACTGGAGGCACCTTCAGATGCAGATTTCATACCCTTAGAAATGATAAAACTACCTTTCAATACAGCTTCCTATATTTCTCATCTCTACTCACTGCCTTCCTAAATTATCTTGTTCTTTTTCCCATCTTTCCTCCCACTCTTCAATTAAGAATGACTGTCAGGAAAAATGGAATACATGAAAAGTTATTGTTAAAATATTAATAGATGTCAGTATGACTCTCTAAGTTCATGCATTTCAGAGTTACCCCACTGGGCTACCATTGTGGGCAAGCTACAATGGGCGTGACTCTCCATTCTCACTCAGTCCTTGAGGTGACACACCATCTCTTAAGGCAGAAAGATGATTTTATCTTCAGATACCAGATTATGCTGATTGCCCAACTGTATACGACTATTTGTTTTATTTTTAATTTCCTCTTTCCTGTGCTTTTAGTCTCTTTCAAAAATGTATCTTGGATGAACATTCCATCTCCCCTTTCTCCTCAAAGCTAGAAAACTAGATCTTATAGTAAGCTAACTTCAGTTCTTAAAGAAAGGACAAAATGCCATAGAAAGCCATAATTTTCTTCCTATGACCTTAACTTATATTGCAACCCCTCCAGGGAGCTGTCAATTAAAAGCGTGGAATTTACACAAATCTAAGTCTCGGAAATCAGCCAGCAAGCTGCACCAAATATGTGGAAAAACCTATTAAATAGCTTTTTAACCTTTATTACTTACCATGTTTGATCGTACAAATCTATATCCTCAGGAGACATAGGCAATGCTAATTGTGATTCATGTGAAGAAAAGAGGAGCAAAAAGTATTTCAACTGATATAAACATTTTTCAGTATGAGGTTAGATACTTAATGTGGAATATACCAGAAACTAGAATACTGGACAAGATCACTCAACCAATTCAGAAGCAGAAATCTACTACTCTGCTCATTTAGTAACCATAATAATTCACTTTTTTATCCCTGGTAATTCACTACCTCAATTATAACACAACATTTTCTAAGTCAGTAATTCTAATACTATTGAATATTACTTTAAAAGCTAAAGCAATACAGTTCATGTAAGCTATTATTGACAGATGCTTTCTGTGAAAACGAGGATATTATTGGCTAAAAGTCTTTGTGATGTATTTTTTCTAAAGCATTTTGAGGAATATTAAGGCAATTAGAAATTTTTTGTTTTGGAGTTTGGGAGTGTTATCAAAGACAGCTTTGATTTTCTCAAATCAAGAGATCTTTTTGTTGTCATGACATTAAACTATTTGCAGAAAACAAATTTAATAATGTCACAATAACTGTGAGTTCTTTCTGAAGACAGACTTCATTCTAAACTCCCAAACTTTCCATTACTTCAGATGATTTAATTAAGATCCTTTGGAAAGCATTATGCCTGCCTTTCTGTTGATAATGTTTTTACGAATGCAGTACACTCTTCTTCTTGCTAAAATAATTGAATTGTATTCACAATTTCAATACAACTTATGTGGTAAAATGCACAGGAAAGTATAATTTTTCTCCATTTCAGTAGAACTGATACTCTGAAACAGTTAAACTTAGACTTTCATGCTCAAAAAATGTACAGAGCAATAGAATCTAAATGTATTCATCTTTTCTTTGCATTAGTTAACCTGAATTAATATAACTAGTATTTCAAATATAAGTTTCTACATCTCCAGTTAAGCTAGTTCCCAAATGAAGTCAACAGGATCAGAATCCACACTAAACTGAAGAAAATTTAGTTCTTTAGCAAGAACTAAATTGAGAAAATGAATAAGGGGAGAGGGGAGCAGAAGGAAAATCATACTTTGCTGGCTATTTTTATTGTATTGACTAATTATCTGAGTGAAGGACTCTCCTTATATGAGCACCTTAAAGACTTAGCCTCAAATTAGAAGTATGATAGTAGGAAACAGTCAACTTTAGGAACTTCAATCAACATAAATTATTAATTACACACGTGTTTTTGAGCAAAATATGTAGTATAAAGAAAAACATGCGTAAACATTTCTCCTGTTTAGTCCTCTTTACTATGAAAATCTACTTTAAAACAAAATAGAGACAATTGTTCTTTTTACATAGAAAATCTAGATTTTTTGGTTCATTGTAATCTTTCTGCACCCCCTTCCCACGCACTCAGAGCATGAAGTATTTTTAAATGTTTTTATTTAAGTTCATCAGCACTTAAGGGACTGTGCCTTAGCATGTTGGCATAGACCCCATAGCCTAGCCAAAAATACTCATCATTTAGGAATGATGACTTGGTAACACAGGGGTTTCATTGTGGTCAAGAATGTGGAATCTCAGTCTCCTGCTCAGAACAAAGAATGCGAGGATCATTGCCAAGGAAACCCTAAAGCCCAGTGCTTTTAGTGACATTTCAAATGTAAGTCTAGATCTGTGTACTTTTTTTCCATCTATATTATATTCCATTAAAATGTTTTTTAAAGCAAAAATAGCTTTTGGGAGGACAATTTTAAGAGGGGACAATTTTTGGGGAACACTAATCTCAAATCACCACAGTGCTCCCTTCTCACTACCCTGTAGCTGTATTCCCAAAATTTCAAAGAATAATATAGTAGATGCCTTAAAGTTCATTCCTGGATCTCAAGTTAAGAAATGCTAATGAGTGCAGTAGAATCTGCACATATTCTGATTTAAAATTCATGAGGCAACTCAAAAAATAAAAATAAGGTTCACAACTTCAATCAATTCTGTTGCTTTTTGATCATTTCTAAATAAGTTTTTTGCTTATAATTTTAAAATGGCCCCAAAAGGAATTCAAATGCTAGTGTTGATGATGAAAGTAAAGAGAAAATAGAGATCTAACATTTTATTGCATTTTATTAGAGAAATTTTATGTGCGCTTATGAATTTGGGAAAACTGCCAGTCTTAGGACATGTTCCTTATGAAGATCAAAGATCTACTCTGTAGGAATTGTTATAATAAAAATTGAGTTTGCCCTAAGAGAGAAAACCAAGCGTCACTCAGTGCCTCTCACACACTGTGCTATTGAGGTAGTTCCTATCTTCCCATCTATAGAAACCTCAATTCAGCGATGGGGTCATACGAAATTTCCTCCAAGAAGCTTTTACCAATATCCTCAATCTAATTGCTGAGATTCCTTCCTATACAGTCCCACAGCATTTAGTTTACCAACCAAAAACATCACACTGATTTCATCTTGTTTTTTAAGGAAAAGACCTCAGTGTTTTACTTATACATTTTCTTCACAAAGCACACCTAAAACTTGCTCTGTAGCAGGTGTCCAGTAAATACTTGATGCATGATTGAATGATTGGATGATTTTTGAGATAGGCCTTAAAGGAAACATAGGAATCTGAACAGAGTGGATGGGACCAAGGAACCATAAAAATTAGGTAGAGATGGGGTAAAGCCTAAACTAATTGGGAGAAACTGTGACTCATCCAGCCTCATAGATCATTTTATACTTGAAGAATAACAAACTATCAGACTAAGGTAAATTAAGAAGGTAATTTCCTGCACAGCAATGTAAGTAAGTATCGATAATGTATTTTTAAAATGTTATTGTTTGTGTAATTCTTTCTATGACCTATGGATTATTACATTGACATAGTTTAATAGAAAGATAAATATTTAGAGCATTATATTGTATCAAACTTGGAGGTAAAATAGAGTACCTATCTTAAAACATAATTCTTGGTACTACTAGTAGTTTATAATTTAGTAACATGGGCATTTTCCTCCTGAAGATTATTCCACAGTGGCCCAAGTGGTGGGGGGAAGAGGAAGGAATAATTATATTTGTCTTATTTGTAGGTCTTACTCAATTATGTCTACATTATAATGTATAACACTTGAGAAAGGCAATGCAGAAAATGAATTTTGAACAAATATATCCCTACTTCAGATGCAGCAGACCCAAACTGGCCTCCAACTACCCCCATTTGTTGAAGGAATTAACAAAGAAAAAGAAAGGAGAAAAAGCCCTTCTTTCTGTTTCACAAAATGAAATTAGATGTCATCAGGTAACTTCTCTCACTCAGCATCCCTTCCAAATTACTTGGCAGTTATAGCCCCTTGTATCTCACACACGCACATGCACAAATGCACACACAGATAACTTACTTTGTATATCTTATGACCTTGATGATAATCTTAAACTCTTGTTTATACAATAAAATATGGGAGAAGTTGAGAGAGGAGATAACGCTGTGTGATGGAATCATAAAATCTCATGTTTAAAAAAATGCGTTTTCACTCTATCAGTAGAACTATGGTATTTTATCAGATTAAATACAATATATGTGAAATACATGGTTTGGAAAGTATAGTATGCATATATATACAGTATGTATAATTTATACTTGATTGTGATACAGGAAATAGACTTGCTAAAACAAAATATCTTTGTCATTTTTGTAAAGAGATTGGGAATCCACTTCCTGAAGTCAGGAATTAATCCCTCATTGTGGCTTAGTATGTTTCTGTGAGGCAAACAAATTTGATAATAACCAGATACTATCATGTACCATTTCTGCCTCTATTCCTTCACTTGTATTCAGTGATTATTTAGTCCTATGCTAAGATTCTATTTTTCTGAAAGTTCCTTTATTGGAAACCCAGTTTAATCACATGTGAGAAACCAATGGCTGAAGGTTTAAACCAGTGATTCTCAACTGCATAAGGTTTGGTGGGCAATTTTGCCTCCCATTGGATATTTGTCATGCCTGGAGACTTTTTGGCTGTCATAACTGGGAGAGGAGTGGTGCTGTTATCTGATGGGTAGAGGCAAGGCTACTACTAAACATCCTGTAATATATACAGCACAGCACTCTCACAGTAAAGACTCATTTGGTCTAGTGACCAGGTTGAGAAACACCGCTATAAACTAGTGTTACAAAATATTTACATTTTCTTTAGAGTTGTACATATCCTAATTCATTAGTGAAACAAATAGAAGCATTAGCATGTCTATCTGTCAAAATTAGTAAAAAAAAAAAATGAAAGTAATTTCTAAGGATAAACTTCTCATTTCTATCTACCTCCTCAGTGATAGTTCATTTGTTCAAATAAGTCTCTGTAAAATTTTTGTGAAACTGGCATTTAGTTCTTATAAGTTCTGAGTCCATTGTAATTGCAGTTAACCCCTTTATGACACTTAGCAGAGCTAGAGCTCAAATTTTCTTTTAAGGATGATGATGCTATTAATGTATTGGTGCAATAAATAATAATTAACCATGCTAAATTACAGCATGTGAAAATAGACTGTCTAATTATCATTCCATTTTCTATATTATTTGATGTTCTTCTGCTTGAAATGTGGTAGCAGATTCTGAATTTTAATCTACCCCAATTCAAATGTCTATCTGTCAGGAATGCAAAGAGAATGATTCCTCTGAATTTGGCAATTAGTTTTATGGAAAAGAGCATTTGTCACCAAAATGGCCAAAATTACATTTTTATTATTTCAATTAGAAATAGAATGTTTAGCTAACTTCAAAACATTACCAGAGTCTGCTTTCAGTGCCTCTTTTAAATCATTTTGTATACAAAACATATTACTGTAACTAGCTTATATGTTATGGTCACTTGCCTGAGATTCTATATATCAGAATTACTTCATTAAGAGATTTTTCTTTTCCTGTTCTCACCGCATTGAATTTCCATTAATACTTCTATGTAACCTTTCTAATTCTATTGTTCTTTACCTTTGGTTAATAACCTTCTATTTAAAAGTGCTTAAATAATTACACACTGCTTCTCAAGTATGACACATTTTATGTCTTATTGTATGTTGACATTTTAATAGCTACAGTAATAATAAGTCATAAAAATGTCTTAAATTTATAGAACACATTTAATACAGAAGGTTCTAGTCCAATTTAAAGTTTCTTTTGACCTGTGCTTATATACATAGCTATAACACATACTGAACACACTTATGCTCTCACACATTGGTTTACACTTGACATTTAGCCTCTTCGAAGAAGGACGTCACAGGCATTCTATATTTCCAGTAGTGCCCGATAATCTCTAGGCTACAAAACCATGAATAATTTAACTAATAAATATTAGAGGGTGAAAATTGCAAGGAAATTCTAGAAAGCTAAACTCAATTTTTAGACTTGGCAATTCAAAGATAAAAAGCTCTTTCTTCTATGAAAAGTGTAAACAGAATCGTTCTAGTTGACAGGTACTTTGGGTCTCGCTGACACTTCGTCTCAAAGATTAAGACATTGCTAAAAATTAGGACATAATTTATTACCAAATCACAATGGTCTTTGTAGCGACTTTATCCCTAGGGGGCACGAGATCTTAGCTCTCCCACAGATGCAGGCCTTCAGTGCTTCTATCAGATGAACATGGGAGTTAGTATACTCTTACAAGAAGAGAGAAGTTGATTATTATAGCAGACTTGAAAACTGATTCTAAAATAACCACCATTATGGCCCCTAACATGCAGCTCAACTTACTGCCACTCATTCTGCCCTAGGCCCGTGAAAGGAAGGTACTTATGTCTATAATTGTTGGTTTTTTACTTACTGCCCTCTGTCCGGTGCGGTACCTTATTTCTTTGTGTTTGTTCTGCTCTTCAGAGTTCTTTCCTGTCTGAGGATTTAGATTTGGATTTGAAGCTGTCATTAAAAGACGCCATTCATGAATTTCTGAAACTTGAAATGTTTATTTTATGGTCATCACAAGTGAAGAAAGAGACATTTCATGGTATCATTTGCAAATGAGGGAGCACAGATAACTTTTAATTTCTCTTTAAAGGGAAGGGAGAATGTTCTCTCTTGTCATTCCATCCATGAATTCCCATAAAATGTGTTTGCTGTTTGTTTCTCAAGACAGAGATTGCCACCCAAAATCAATATCCAAGTTCTCTACACATCCAAGATAAGATATGAATGGATTTAGAGTATGTGGCAGAAATGAGAATTCTCAAAATTCCGGTGTTGTCAACTGCTCTCTGATTTTCCAACATGTTAATTTGATAACCAAAATGGAAAGAACTCCAGAGTCATTTTAGTAGGTGTCCATCAGATGCTAGGCATTGTTTTTGGAGATACAAAGCTTAAAAATACACAGTCTCTTCCCTGTTCTGATTGTGATTTCATCATACCAATACACTATGTACTTGAAATTCATACAGCTTTAAGACTCATTATAAAATATGATGTATATGTAGCACATTAAAGTTCTGTAGGGAAGAGAAAAGAAAAACGGTCTGTGAGAAAGGGCAAAGCATTAAATTCTTGGAAAAGGAATTTTCTTATTTCCCTTTACCTGGCAAAGGATTCACTTCATTGGTACCTAAGCTCTGTAAATTGTTTTCACTCCTTGGCCAATCATGAAAGCACTGTTAGTTGCCAAAGGAAGGTATGATTTCGAATAATATGAGACAATTACAGGTGCTTGCTCTGACACAAATTAAGGTATAGAGATAGATCCTCTCAAAATTATTACATATTCATGTGCCTTGTTATAAGCTGATGAAGAAACAAAATATGAAATTACAAAATGGTTTCCCTGGCTTTGCAGACCTCTACTTGTGAAGTGTATGAACAAGTCTTAATACACACAGCAGAAATTCCACATCTAGGAGCCAAATATCACAGAGAACAAGTAATGTAATGTGCAATAAAGCAATTTCCTGAATGTTATTAGTCTGCATGTCTGCAGCCACATGTCTAAACCTCCATTATTTTTATTTTAACAAAGTTGAATAAAAAAAAATATTCATTTACAGTCTTATGCTTGGTTTGATGTTAAAAGGGATTATAATTACCGTATGGAGAACACAAAACAATTTTAAAATTGAGATAAAGTTTTACTATGAGACTAAACGTATGATAAGCAATTTGAAGTAAACCTCATGTTTCAAATAGTAAGTGAAAATGCATTCTCGCTTTGCGTATTTTGTATTCTGTGTCTTAACAATATTAAAAATGCTGAAAACCAGTTGTTATGTTGCATATTTACATGAATTCTGTGTTCTTTGTTATGTTTTTGTCCACTGGTGCAAAATTCTTAACCTTAAATGAAATTTTGGTATACGTGGTGATTGATAGATAACAATCGAAAGATGGTATCCTCCCAGTCCTGTTTCTTCAGAAAGTCAGAAGATGGTTTTATTTATGTGTTGCAGATTGCTGTCGCTTTGCATTTTAGCACCACCTGGTGGACAAAATATCATTTGTTTATTTTTTTCTCTACTGTTTAAAATAGCCCCTTCACACTCTATACTCAATTATGATACACCTTAATAGACATTCAGTTGTGAAAGTTCTAAATTGTAAAGATTGTTGTAAGTAAAATAAGGTTAAAAAAATTGAAATGTTTCCCAAGTGCTATTGCCAATTTAAATGCCTGAGTTTTTTAACCCTCACAAATATATCCAGATTTGAATAGTACTTTTCATTCATATGTAAAAATTGCTTCTTTCCACATTTTAATTACTTATTATTAATATTTTTATTAATATAGAATTAAATAAGATGAAGAAGTTTTCTGTATGTACAAAATTGTGGTTTAAATTATATTGTCTTCCAAAAATTCACATAATCACTTTGTAAATAGCACTTTATGAAGAATGTTCACACTATAAATTCTTACTATGCTAATATTTTATACAAAATTAAAATTAGTATTTTAATTTATACTACTACAGAATAATCCATTTTCCCCTTATAAATAAAATTCAGTTGTGGTCTTATGTGTATTAATTCTCAGTTTTTAATAGTTTTTTGAATTTTACAGAAGAAAAATTTGATAATATCTTCAAATGAAAAATACAAATATAGTTAAAGCTAGTTTTGAGAATTGTAATCGTGTTAGTCTTTGTGTAGTCCCACACTTCTATAAAATATGGTAGAAATTATTTCTATGAAATACAGTGAAGAAGATAATTCATCTACAGATTCCACTATTTTCCTTTGGAATGAACCACTTATCTGTTCTCTGGTAAAATTGGAGATCTACAAATTTTGATTGTGTAATATTCAAGGATTCAAAGATTCAGTAGCTAAATAGAAAGGTGGTAATTTTAAAATGGAAAATGTATTCCAGTCTCATACCTTTTGTATACCATTTAAAATAAAACTATAGCAGATGACAACCTTCATCGACATGCATCTTGAAGTTATTTGTCATTTCAAGAAAACATTTAAAATTTTGTTCTCTCTCTCTTTCTCTCTTCTTTTCTTTTTTTTTCCCCCCAAAGGTCTTGGATGGTACACTGTAAATTCAGCATATGGAGATACCATTATCATGCCTTGCCGACTTGATGTACCTCAGAATCTCATGTTTGGCAAATGGAAATATGTAAGTGTGACCTACCTGGGACTTGGTTAATTGCCCTTGTTCTTTTAAATAAAATTCTTTCTGTGAGTAACCGTGAATTTCTAATTAACCTGAATGCAATATTGAACTGTGAGTACTAATGTAGGAAGGTAAAATTAATGTGTGGAATATGGCAAAAAATAATTCCTATCTTACATAACAAATGATATTTTAAAATAAAGCAAATAAACCCATAGTTCTTAGCATGTGTTAGTCTGAAAGATTCCCCCTTACGTGTTAGAGGCAAAGAAAAAGGCAGAGTTCCAGAATAAAATCAGTGGATTATAGGACTGAACTCAGTGGAGGATGGCAACCTTTCTTCGTTTGCTCATGTTCTATTTGACGTGGTTATTGCAGAGACAAGATAGATCAGTAGATAGAGCCCTTAGACAGTATTTCAGAATTAATCGTCAGTATTACAAGCTTGATTCTGACATTTAGCCTTAAAAATGTGTTGATATATAACACATTTTTATATATAACACATTTTATAAAAGGTCCTTTTTATATTTAACAATGTTGATTTTTTCCCATATTTCTTGCAGATAGCAAAATCAAATTTTCTCAGGTATGAAGGTACAAATGGGTCTGGAAATGGAGGGTAGAGATCCTGGTAGGGAGATGTGGAATGACTACGTAACTTTGACTAATAAAATATCTCAATTTAATTAATTAATATTAATGCAAAATGTTTGTGTGGTACAGTTTCCCAGTGCTGGACCACAGGAGACTCACGACAGTCTGCAAGCTTCAGGTAGATTGTGTCCCTGGACACAATAGCAAAATTCCCCTAACTCCTTGAAATGTTAAAAGGTATTTGCAAAGGAAAAGAATATGATGGTCAAATACTTTACAAAAAGTTTGTTGCACCACTTATCAGAGCCTTTCATACGTAAAATGCATTAAGAATTGTCTGAGGTCCATAGTTTGATTCATTTCTTAGGTTTATTTGACCACAGAACTTTTTTCCTCAGATATCTCCAAGAACAAACATTCTGCAGAACACACTCTAAGAAATGTGCTTAAGCTTGCACTCAAGGGGTGGTTTAACACAGCCTTTTAAAATATGGGTTCTGAAATCAGCAGGTTCCACAATGTGCTCACTGTGAGATTCTGAGCAGATGAATTAATCCCTATTTTTTCATCCATAAAATGAGATAAAAATATCTTCCTCATAGTGTTGTTGTGAGATTACCTGAAGAAATTGATATCAAAATACTTACCTAGTACTTGCCGTGTAGTAATCATTCAACAAAGTGAACTCATGTCTGTGATGCTGCAGAATCCTAACCATACTATGCTCGTGTGAGTGGGAAATGAAAGGAAAGGAAAGGAAAGCGGTAAGGCAGCACAGCATTTCTCTGTAGCCTCCTTCTATTTAGTATCCAGCTCACTCGAGGTAACTTTGAACTATTTCCGGTTTCCTATAAATGTGGAAATTTGACGTTAAGGCCTCTGAGGACAGAGTCTACTAGTGCCCTCAAAATTCCAAGTGCCCAGGAGACTACCACATAATGCACTTGTTCAATCAAATTTGCTGCCAAAATAAATGGAGTCAGGTGATGGCAAACTTTTATGATCATAGAAAATTCTAACTATAACGCAGGTAGTAGCATTCACTCAGGGAGTAGGGTTCACCTAAACTGAACTGGCACAGTGGGACTGGAAATCAAACAATCATGGCAATTTTCACATTCTTAGTTAAGCAAAAGACTTCAGCAATACACTGAGATACATTTGAGACACTATATGCTCTAAAGTCAATCTTGATTTTTAGAAATAGCATATATGCTCTAATTTAATGTAACCACCTAAAAGACAAAGGAAAGTTTTGGAAAAATTAGTGGAAGTAAACATAGAGAAGAAATGACCTGATTTCTCCTGGATCATATTGTAAATTCCCTATGAATGGAGATCATAGCTCCCTGTTCATTCCTCCCAGCCCTACTCCTGAAACCTCCTCACCATTATCTGTCATAGTGCCTGGTGCAGAAGAGGGATTGAAGGCTATCAAGAGTGGTGCAGTGTAACCATAATAAGACCAAACTCTAAGCTCAGATTTTTGCTCTGCTAAGATTTCCCAGCCAAGACCTTGGGAAGTTATTTAACCAAACTCACCCTCCATTGTCTAGTCTGTAGATGAGGCTAATATTTAAGTTTGACTTATAAGGCTGTTATGAATATTAAACTAATTACTGCATAGAAAGCCCAAAAAAACATCTGCCATATAGTTAAGTGCTCAAAAATTAGTAACTGTTATTTATTGCCTAAGGGAATGAATAAGGTAGTGGTCTAATATACTTTGCATAATGAAGGAATGACTTAAGATGAGGATTTGCATTGTAAACCTGTGATAAATCTAAAAGAGTTAAGAAGAATGTTATCGATATATTCAGATATTTAAGCAAATAAAACTTTTGGACTCCAGTATTAACTTAGTAATTGATATTATTAATTCTTAAAACTTAATCCTCCTTGGAATCTTAAAATTTCTCATGGACTATAACATATATCACATTTAATTTTCTCAAAGGTCTTGTGTGGTACATAAAGGAGGGACTGCCCCTGATTTTCGATTAAATTGCTTATTAGATGAGAGAATTTTTGTGTGACCAGAGGAAGAAATGCATTATATGTCTTGGCATAGTAGTGTGTGCAGAGTATATCTTATGTTGGTGATAAGTTTTTGTATGAAAGCCTTTTGAGCTCATTGTTAAGATTCAGCAAAGCTATGGGTTGTGTTAGTTAATCTGATTCATTCCTTAATGGACATAAACATTTTACAAGGGTAAGTACTATTTCTCCATCAAGACTGGTTAAACTATTCTATGTATAAAGGTCAGCTACAACAGTTTTGGTTACAGGTGTGGACATTTAAACTATGTGGATTAAAGTAAAGAATATTCCAAAGATAATTGCCCAAAATATCCAAACTAGTGTTTGCAGCTCAAGTGTATGCCTGCAGTGATGGTTATCTGAACATCATTTTGTACCTTTGTTTGCATTTATCTATGTTTTATTTTATATTAAATATATACAGCCCATGTAAGTTTCAAAACAGTTACTAGTTCTATCCTCTCGGTGAAAAAAAAAAAATCTCAGATTCCTAGAGCTCTACCCTTTCATTTTTACTCATATAAATTGATACCTGTAAAAGATCTTACAGCTCTCTCTTATGAAGAATTTTCTGTAATCAAATATTTACGTGAGAATTGTATACAAAATTATTCTTCGTAGACAAAAAATATAGATATTGGTAGAATATGGCCAAGGAAATGTTGTTATTTTGAATGTAATCCTGAAACATCTGAATATGCTTGTGTTTAAAATGTATTATTATTTTAATTTTTAGGAAAAGCCCGATGGCTCCCCTGTATTTATTGCCTTCAGGTCCTCTACAAAGAAAAGTGTGCAGTACGACGATGTACCAGAATACAAAGACAGATTGAGCCTCTCAGAAAACTACACTTTGTCTATCAGTAATGCAAGGATCAGTGATGAAAAGAGATTTGTGTGCATGCTAGTAACTGAGGACAACGTGTTTGAGGCACCTACAGTAGTCAAAGTGTTCAGTAAGTAGTCTGCAGCAGTGTCACTGCTAAGTGGGATCGATGGCCAGTACCAGACCATGTTCTTTAGAAAGAAGACTGAACTCTCTGTAGTGTCTCTATAGCAGGTATCTATATAAGGGGACTTAAGGAGATCTTCATTCTGCTCGTGTATAATATCAGCAAAGAAAACAAAGAGTATGAAATTCAAATAGGAGATTTGCAGTGAGGAACTAAAATGATATTCTCTGTTGCTTTGTCACGTAAAAATGTCGTGAACTATGATATGAAGTACTACTACTGATAACTAGCACGTGATCGTAACTTTTACTGACATGTACAAATAAGTGTTGTGTGATACATACATAGATATATGATACATATGTAATCATGTATATCATGCATACATACACATGTATTTGGCTGAACCATATGAAATTGCCATTTTGATACATAACATAAAATGTAAGCAAATTCAAACTACATTTTAACAGAGATCTAAATTTTCCATTTATATATATCCACATATATAAGTACCCTATATATATCCATATAAACATTTTATATATTATATGTATTAGAGATATAGATACATTTCCATCCTGACCTTTATTGATTGGTTATTGATTTAGATTTCAAAAAGTATTCACTCAGTTTAGAAAATTCTCCTAAAATTTAAAAAACTCACCACACCCTGAATGCTTATGTGGGATACACCAAGGGGAGAAAGTAGAGTAGGGATGGAAGAAGAGAAAATTGTAGAAGAAACTTGGAATAATTATAGTCACTATGACAAAATTACTTTGCATAATGATAGCATATAGTTAATGTTATTGTGCAAACAGCTGTGCAAATGAATGACTTGAGAAGTTATAATTAAAGCATTTCATCTTTTAAAACTCAAATAAAAAGTCCCACCTCTGTTACTTCACAATATTTTAGACACTACGGGGAAAGAAACAGGTCTCAAAAGTTTCAGAATGCCAGTCTTTCAGTCTTTTTTAATTAGGGAAGAAGGTTTCACTTTACAACTTTTCCCGCTCTGTTTTCTGATAACTTGACAGCGCCTAGAAATTATTAAAATAAATAGGGAAGAAAGAAACCCAGAGGGCCTTCCAACTGCAGCAAGTAACTATGGATTTTTCCTGTTTCTCTTGTAATAGCCTATGCAACTAAGTAGGTCTGTCCCTCAAGTATTTATGTGGACTTCAAAGCTCCTCTGGGCTCATGATGCAGATTCAAAGCATGCTTATACTATCAAAGGAAACCTTTGTTCCCCAGAAGAACCTTGTAAAAGCATATTACATGTTTCAGTTAATTACCTTTCAGCTTAGAAGGCACTTTCCAGAAACCATCCACACTTCTCGATCGTTTTATGAATCAAACCAAGTACCAAGTGTTTGCAGTCATGCCCGTTTCCATAAAACATCCCAAATAGTCTGCATCCTACATTTGCCAGTGGCCTATGTATTTCTTTTTTTCTTTTCTTCTATTTCGCTTTCACGTTATTAGAAAGATGAATAGTGCACGGCTCAGGACACTTTTCTAAAGCGAGTAATCCAAAAGGTTTTTGGTGAAAGTTATAATGTCATAATATGACCTGTCATCAAAAATGGACCGCAGTAGGTACAGAGGTTAAGTCGCAGCACTCTAATGATTATGTGTATTAATTTGTCATTGTCAGGTTTCATTTTTAAGGTGTTAAAATTTTCCTACATTGAGATGGTAGTATATAAGGGATCTGAGAAAATTCAGCTGGTTTCATTTGGAAGAATTGTTTGTGACAGTTATCAAAACATTTTTTTGAAAAAAAAAAAAAAGCATTAAGCTATTCTTTATATGCAAGAAATCATACCTATAAATCAGCCCAAATCTCATTTTTTCAGAAATCTGAAAAAAATCAGTTGGCCTAATTCAATAAAATTTATAAGCTGATTTGGAACACAGGGAATTTCTATAATTGTGAAAACAAACTCACACCCCACCTACCGCCAGCACCCGCCTACTCCCTTCTCTTTTTGATGTTGTTGAAAACAAAGTGATTCTCAGAAACAGAATTTGCATTCCAGGATGTGGGCCAGGGAGAATTTACATAGACAAGTTACACACTCTTGAAAATGGTGTTTTATACTAGAAATCGTGAGACCCTCCAAATCCAGTAAAATGAACAGCAGAACTTACTATAAAGACAGTGTTTACAAAAAGCATATAGGGGCTTCAGTTTGGCTTTGTTTGTTTTGTTTTGTTTTGTTTTGTTTTGTTTTGTTTTCAATGAATTTACTTTGGGTCACTTTCTGTGAAGAAAAAAGTAGCTATGACAGGGAGACTTTCATTGTCTGCGTGTATATATTACAGTCACTTAAGAGTTACTAAGCCCATCAATCAGTCCTCTGTTTCCCTCTGTTGAATCACCTAGCAACGTGCACCGTGTACCATAGAATCAAGTGTGGTTAATGGGAGCCAGTCTCAGATCAGGCTGCTGCTGATTGCCATCCTCATATGAGAGCTAAGTCAAATTGTTTTTATTCAAACTAGAGCCCCTGGCGAATGACCTTGCTATCTTTAATGTAGGTTTGCTTGTTTAATTTTAAGCTATTCCTCATGTGCAAGAAACCATACCTATAAATCAGCCCAAATCCAAAAAAGTGGCTTTCTTAGTCACCACTAATCAGCTTTTTTCTTTTAGTTAAATGGCATCAAAATCAAACTGTGTTTTTATTTAGTGCACATTTGAGGTTAATAAAACCATTCAGAAGCAAGTGTCAACCTTTAAAGGTGCCCAAAGATTCATTCTAGTGATTGTGAAAAAGGTCTAGAAGTCAAATGGGTACCCAGAGAGCCAGAAGGCTGTTGGTGGTGAGATGGAGCAGTCACTGAGCGGGTCACCAGGAGACCTTACTTTGTGAGATCTGCTGCCAATTTCTGACTTTGGGCAAGTCACCTCCCCAGTCTGGGGCTAAGATTCACTCCTCATCAGTAAAATGAATACTTTGGATGAGACGGGAGGTTTTCCCATTCTACTGCTAGGATCTTCTTCAGGAGTTAATGAAGACAGCTGAGGAAGGTGAGGAACTATTTCTACCTGATGAATGAGACTTCGGTCTATTCAACATTTCAAAGTTTTTCATGATAATTTGTTCACGGAAAAAAAAAAAAGGGAGGAGTGGCTCCAGTTCTAAAAAAAAATTGAAAACCACACCCCATGCCAATTGCAAGTCTAGTCTACTCTGGTGGTTCTCTGTGGTATTGGGGACGCGGAGTCTGCTCTGTGGTACATATGGACCAGGTCTTATGATGATGGGCTGGGTTTCATGACTTCGCACAGAGGTATTTCAGAACTTTTATTTGGATTCCTCCCATTTGAATACTGTTCCGACTGCTTTATCAGAATTAAGTGTCTTTGCTTTCACCCTCCTCCTAAAAGTCATTCAACTTAAAAGTAAAATTTTGGGGGGTGTCGAGGGGCGAAGATGCAGAAAATAATCTGTTTAACAATGAGATCCACACCCGATATTTCATTTTGATTATTTAAATATAGAAGACACCTTTTGCCCACAGTAGTTTGCTTGAAGTACTTCATGATTTATGAGGGGTGATTGCTGACAAAGTACTGGGAGGAGCAGTTTTGAGTCAACACGACCATTTGCATCTGCCTTCACTTGCTCTCCTCTCTTACTAAATTGAGCTATCCTATGTGTGGGTTTTTATAGTAATACTAGAACGCTGTGGGTGATAAAGAGCAGTTGTGCCTTCTTCACTACATTCTCACCTTGCTGTGAGCTGGCTGGATGCCAAAAAATATACATTTTAGTAGTTTGCTGATTGTTAGATTCTCTGAAGTCTAATGTTCATAGCTCTCACTAGCAATAGTCTGGTTATTAGAACAAAAGGAGCTATCAATTTCAGTATATTTCTTTCTGACCACTCCCCAGCCCCTTACCACAATTTCTTTCTTCTCCAGCTATAAAATCTCCTGTATAACTCTGCAGATGATATAAAACAAAAAGAAGTAGAGGGAAAAGTAAGGGCACTATTTATGAAATGTTTTAATTGGCACTAAATATTACATGTAGCTTAACTTTTCACTATATATGATCAGCCCTTAATGGATATTAGTGAGAGCCCTGCAATTGATTTGGTTGAAAGCCACTATCCATAGCAAGTTAACACAGGAACAGAAAACCAAATACTGCATGTTCTCACTTGTAAGTGGGAGCTAAGTGATAAGAACACATGGACACATAAAGGAGAACAACACACACTGGGGCCTTTCAGAGGAAGGAGGGTAGGAAGAGGGAGAGGATCAGGAAAAATAACTAATAGGTACTACTAGGCTTAATGCCTAGGTGATGAAATAGTCTGTACAACAAACCCCCATGACACAACTTTACCTATGTAACAAATCTGCATTTGTACCCCTGAGCTTAAAACAAAAGTAGTTTTTAAAAAATCATTTGAGTCTTAGCATTATATATCATTGCCAAGATATTGGCACATACTACATGTTGCCATGAATATCAGCTGCCTCCGTCTCTAACACACACATCCATGCACACACAAACACACACACACACACACACACCCCTTGTAAACTACTATCAGATTTAGAATAAACATGGTAAGATATTTTTAATCTCCCTATTCTATAATTTTAAACTAATGTAGTGTGGCCCTATTATAGCTTCTAACTACTTAAGATAGCCAGGTCAGCAAAAAAAGAAAATAAACAAGGCATGCTTTTTCCATTTGATAAATATTCAGTTGAGTGATTTAGAGAAACTCAGTCAAGAAGATTCAGAAGCAAAATTTGGCTTAAATCATTACCCTTGACTAAATTACTTTAATGATGCAAGTAAATTTGTAGCATTGCTTTTCCTTTCAATTATGTCCTTGGTTATGAATCCTTGAGTCATGTTAAGATATAATTCACACAGACTATTTTTTAACACTTTGGAATCAATATGCAATTTTGCTAAAATAGTATGTGTCCTCTTTTATGGTCCTCCAACTAATACCCATCAATTGTTACAACCTAATATAAAAGAAAATTACATTCAAGATACATAGTTAATATAGAGGGCTCGAAACAAACATTTAAGGAGAAAATAACTCAGGAAAATGAAATAAGTATTACCATTACATTCACAATACTCACTGTGACCCTCTTTTCCAAATAGAGAGATGAATCATAATGTAAACAGGATTAAACTTTAAACATCCTTTCATCGGGTTTCCTTAGATTTGCTACAGTTTCATTTCATTGAAAAAATAAAGATTTTTATAAAGCATTTATGGCAAGAAAACACATATGACCAGGAGTCAAGGACCAAAGATCGGAATACAAAGTGTTTATGATTATGGGTGCATTGATAAAACGTCACAGGGTTTATAAAGCAAAGTAAAGGTATACATTTTCTATTAGAGAAAGAGTATGTGCTCAACAGTCTTGATATTTTACTTTGGTGAACTGGAACATAGTGAAACTTGGCAAAGCGACCTACCAAATCTGTGTATTTAGAACCTAAATTTATGGGGAGAATTGCTGAATATCACCACTTATTCCAGGGATAATACTCTTGAAGGAGAAACTAAGAACGTCTTTACCTTTTTTTCATTCATTTTGATTCTTGATTAGCCACATAAATTAACCGCATATTTTATATCTATTGAGCTCTCAGAGAGGGTGTCACTAAATAACTGATTTCAGTTTCCAGAAAACTTTGACTGACTTACACCCCAAGAATTTTATTTTTGTTTAAATATTTCAGATGCATCCTTCTCTCAAGTGTATTAGATATATTTGCCTTTTTAAGACATGGATTCCAAATAAGATTCAGTGTTTCATCAATAACTCAGAGTTGCATTTATGAACATTAATAACATTCTATTAGAATAGCGATAATCACAAGGTTTACTCTGATGTGAAAGACTTTAACCCCCACACAATATGTTTCCCAGAAACTGGTGTCTATTTTGAGAAGCTTTTTTTCTTGATCAACTTTTTATCATTTTATGGTCACCATCCTACCAATCAGGTCGTCAGGTGTCACTTCTAGTTTGTGTTAACGTTAATCGCCTCTGTTGTGTCTTTCTATTTTTCTAGATTTATTTTTTCTATTGTTCTATCTTGTTTATGTTTTGTTCCCAATCAGTGTACTTGGAAACTAGAAATCATCACTGTGAAAATTGTACCTGTGGAATTATATTTCTAGAATTAATAGTTAAGTAGGCCCTCTTATAAAGTACATGAGTTTAACACATGGGAGGATTTATTATTTTTGTTCATTATTGGTTATATTTGTTTCTCATACAATCTAAAGATATTCATTTTGCTACCCCAGAGACATTTTGTCATTTTCCTTGTTTTCTATAATGATCTGGGGAGGTAACATGTCTAATAACTGAATTGCAAATTGAATAATAATTATACAAAAGCCAAGTTTAGTTTGGTAATGAAAATTAAAAGTATTTGTTGGTAAACAATAAGACTATAAAAGAAAAAGTAGCTGATTGTTTAAATACACTTGTTTATAAGAAAATAAAATAATTTTGGTCCATGAGACTCACAAAAATCAGTGACAATGAGGCAATATACTTTTTCTGTAAACGAATTGTTGGCGCTATTTAAAAAGCTCAAAATCCATCATTGATAGAAAATAGCAGCTAAGAATAAAATAACTTAAAATCTGTTTAAGTAATAAATTGTTGCTGCAACTTTTAATCAATTGCTCCTGAAGTTTTTATTAAAATTTATATTTCTTAGAACTTCCTATATTTAAAATGTTTTTATTCATCATCTCAGGTTCCACATTTGAAAGATTTTCTCACATTTACAGTTTCATATTGTGACTTGGCTTAAGAGGCAAAGTTAGAGATATTTCAGAAATTTGGGTTTATAAATTCCTTAACTTGCTTTCTATTTCCCAAGATTTTAGAGCAGTGTTTCTCAAACTTTATGGTGACTGAGAATCCCCTAGAAACTTGTTTAAAATGTAGAGTTATGGGATTTTGTTTTTCAGGAATTCTGATTCAGTAGGCCAAATAGGGCTCAGAAATCTGAATTTTAAACAAGTCCCTTTGTGATTCTGGTTCATGTAAATTAATGTCTTCACTTAATGAGCTGGAAGTTACTGATAAGTAAGAAGTGTTCATGGTACTCAATTAGAGACAATATATCCTATATAGGATATATCCTATTCCCTGTTTCACTATCAAATCCATATTCACTATTTATAAAGCATTCAGAAAGCATTATTGATATTTTATTCAAAGGAATTAGAAGCACTGAAAATAATATTTAAGATAGTAAATATTTGAAAGGGATAGGCCTATAGATTCCCTAAGTCCAGATTGTATAACGAAATCTATTTTTATTCTGTTGCCTATTCTTCTGTATTGAGTAAATGAATTGTTTCTACTGTAAATCAAATCACAGAAGTCCCATTTTTCTTACATATGTACTTAAAATCTTTCTCTGCTTAACTTTAGAGCAACCATCTAAACCTGAAATTGTAAGCAAAGCACTGTTTCTCGAAACAGAGCAGCTAAAAAAGGTAAGAATTGTTTTTGATTAATACCTTTATTTAGCCCAGTGTTGTAAGTGCCTTCTTCTGACCTTACATTCCAGGACAAATGAGATAGGCTTTGCTCTTGTGGAGATGACAGTGTTGCAGCTACCAATCAGAAATTATGCACAAGGCACAGAGGGTCCAACATGCTCACAGTCTCAGGTGACCGAGGGGACAGCAAGGAAGGTGGGGTCGTTTCTGAAAAGAGGAGTCTTTCTTATTTAAATTAATGGATTAATAGAAGGATGAAGCCAATTGTCGTGATTCATGCCTGTAAGCCCAGCAGTTTGGGAGGCTGAGGTGGGAGGATCACTTGAGCCCAGGAATTCGAGACCAGCCTGGGCAGCATGGCAAGACCTTGTTTATAAAAAATATTGAAAAGTTAGCTGGGCATAGTGGTCCTACCTCCTCGGTAGGCTGATGTTGGAGGATTGCTTGAGCCTAGGAGGTCAAAGCTGCAGTGAGCCGTGTGGCACCATTGCATTCCATTGTGGGTGACAGAGCAAGACCCTGTGTAGAAAAAATATAGAGAGAGAATGATGAAAGTTGAATAGATTTTCGCCAAGCCAAAGGTAGAAAGGGCTTTCCAACAATATGAAATAATAGGATGTGAAAGAGAACGGTGTGTTTGGGAAACAGCAAGTTTTGGCACTGATGAAACTGGGTGCCAAGACAGAAAGCAAGAAAGGATTGAAAGAGATCAATCTGGAGATGCAAAGAAAAGCTGGATCATGACAAATCTTACATACTAAATAGGGAGTTTGGACTTTATTCTGTTGACAAATTAAACTATTGAAAGATTGAAGTAAAGAGGTGAGATCAGATTTGAACAACGCATTAGATGTGTGAAGGGGAGCGGTATTAAAGTGGGGGACAAATTTGGAGTTCCATATTGAATAATAATCTAACGAAAATACCAAAGTTTTCCTTTGCTGGGAGGTGGAAACCCAAGTCCTACATTCTTTGCATCAGATTAAATTTTACTGCATAAAATTATTTGATGAATACCAAATATTAAAGTTAAAATACATTTAAAGAAAGTGAGGGGAATTATAGAGCATGATAATATATATCATCTTGAAATATATGTAGTATGAAATTAGAGAGACAGCCCCATTTTAACACCAAATTATTCTTCCATATGAAGATCTATGATTCATGGTAATAGTCAATGTTAATAGAGTAATGTTATTTGGTTAATGTTAAAAATGAATAGTGTCAAAATGAATTTGGCAATGCTTTCAAATGAATGTAATTTTATAATAGTGACACCATCTATTGCACATTTAAAAATGGTCAAAACTATATTTTCAAATACAATTGTTAAAAATGTCTTAAAAAGACGTTGTTTTTATACCAGAGAGCATATATTCAGTCTTTTGTCAGTGTTGAAAAATAAACGGGTCAAGAAACCTTTGGAATAACTCTGCATTGCCTGAGTTTCTGGAGTTTCCAAATTGACAGCCCCTGATTGAACTGAGGTAGTAATATAGCCTTTTTATTTTGCAGTTGGGTGACTGTATTTCAGAAGACAGTTATCCAGATGGCAACATCACATGGTACAGGAATGGAAAAGTGCTACATCCCCTTGAAGGAGGTGGGTATGAGGGCAGGGGGACAGGGAGTACATTCAGAGGACCTGTTCTGACTTTCTTTTTTCTAGGTATTCTTTAAGCCAGTGGTCTCCAACCCTTTTGGCACCAGGAACTGGTTTCATGGAAGACAATTTTTCTTTGGATCGGGGTGGGGGGATGGTTTCAGGATGATTTACAGGCATTTCATTTATTGTGTACTTTATTTCTATTATTATTACATTGTTATATAAAATGAAATAATTATACGACTCACCCTGATGTAGAATCAGTGAGAGCCCTGAGCTTGTTTTTCTGGAAGCAGACAGTCCCGTCTAGGGGTGATAGGAGACAGTGACAGATCATCAGGCATCAGATTCTTATAACAAGTATGCATCCTAGATCCCTCATATGTGCAGTTCACAACAGGATTTGCTTTCCTATAAGAACCCAGTTCCACAGCTGATCTGACAGGAGGAGCTCAGGCAGTAATGTGAGCCATGGGGAGTGGCTCTAAATACAAAAGAAGCTTCTTGTGGTTGCCCAACGCTCACCTCCTGCTGTGTGGACCAGTACCAGTCCTGGGAGCTGGAGACCCCCACATTAAACTATTCAGGATCTAAATATGTTGCCCTCTTTTGAGCTGTGACTCTTATGCTCTGTTACTTTAAGTATGTACTAAATTAATACGTGATTTTTTAAACACGATTTTCAGCCCTTGTACAGAAGAATCAAGAGCAGAGAAAATAATTTCTGTATATGGCATGACTAGAAGTTAATTAAAGTGAGTGGGAAATAGGATTCCAGGATTCTATTTCCGTGTCTCTGATTCACGGTTTTGAAATGACATCTAACCTCACTACATGTCAATTTTCTCTCCTGCTAAATACAGTTAGAAGGAAAAAAAAAAACACTTTTCAAAGGTGTGGTGCTGTTTCATTAAGGATTGTGATTGTCAGATGAAAGACCCTATCATCAGCGTTCTTTATTTTCTTCAGCGGTGGTCATAATTTTTAAAAAGGAAATGGACCCAGTGACTCAGCTCTATACCATGACTTCCACCCTGGAGTACAAGACAACCAAGGCTGACATACAAATGCCATTCACCTGCTCTGTCACATATTATGGACCATCTGGCCAGAAAACAGTTCA
Source organism: Macaca mulatta (assembly GCF_049350105.2). Lineage (NCBI taxonomy): Eukaryota > Metazoa > Chordata > Mammalia > Primates > Cercopithecidae > Macaca > Macaca mulatta. The sequence continues at coordinate 178,117,166 of NC_133407.1, read as the reverse complement.
TTCTGAACAGGCAGTATTTGATATTTACTGTAAGTAATTCAATATATAATTATGTTATTTAATGTATTAGAAATAATATTCAAATACTATTAATCTTTGAGGTCCCAATCCAATTACTCTTTGAATTCTGCTTCCAATCCGCACCCCAAATTGATGGCACCCAAATAATCTCTTCCTCTTTAGGAGACCATAGCATGAATAAACATTTATCCATCCTATAATACCTTTCACTCTCTACTTTTTATCCATAGCTGTCTCTTCTGAATTCCACTACACACTAAATTCCTTAAAGATAAGATTTCTAACTGATCATTTTCTGGATGAATGACAGACAAATATAGACTTATGACTGACTGGCTTTCTAAATAAGAGATTACCATTTTAATGAAGAAATTTATTTTAATAATGAGATCAATTGCATAAGTTTGATAGGATGTTGTATTACAAGACATTTTACTTAACTAAATCATGTATTTGAAACAGAGTATTTGTCTACAAAGGAATCTTCATGGTCATCTGTTTTAACTTCATTATTTTAGTTAGTAAAGTGAGGCACAGAGTCTTGCCCTAAATTAGCTGTAGATATTAGAATAGAATCTTTTTCTCCATTGCTGTGCTTTCCTTGTAAGACAGGTGCCAAGATAATCTAATGATTAGGAGCAAAAATGCTGGCATTCTAGTCCCAGCATTCTCAATTACCATTTCTTGAAAAGTAGCTTAACTACTCTACATCTCAGTTTTCTTACTTTGAAATGGGAAAAATATAATACCTAACTGATAGAGTTGTTATAGGGAGTAAGTGAAATCACAAATCAAAAATAACATACTACATCACACATTAAATTGTCATTATTAAGTACTTCATTATTATTGCTATATGGTCATTATCAGAATATAAACATAGAGCTGAAGATATTTGAGGGGAAGGCCGGGCGCGGTGGCTTACGCCTATAATCCCAGCACTTTGGGAGGCCAAGGTGGGTGGATCACGAGGTCAGGAGATCAAGACTATCCCGGCTAACGCGGTGAAACCCCGTCTCTACTAAAAATACAAAAAATTAGCCAGGCGAGGTGGCAGGCGCCTGTAGTCCCAGCTACTTGGGAGGCTGAGGCAGGAGAATGGCGTGAACCCAGGAGGCAGAGCTTGCAGTAAGCCGAGATAGCGCCACTGCACTCCAACCTGGGCAACAGAGCGAGACTCTGTCTAAAAAAAAAAAAAACGTATTTGGGGGGGAAAATACAATAAAGGATTTTCTCCTTATTATTATTAATTTATCTAAAATTTTTATGATACTGGCATGTGTTCTAGAGTAACCTAGCTCTTCTACATCTATTTTAGAGAAAAGCCAAGAATGCCTGCTGAGCCTTTCGAGAGTATCACCTCACCTACATTTCTTTTTTAGGTTCCCTAGGACACAATATCTTACATGGGAAAAGAGGTGAAATTCTTCCAAAGTTGCCCTAATATTAAAACGTAGTTTTGCCTTAAACTTGGGAAATAAGTTTCAACTTGATTTAAATCCAAGAAATTAGTATATCATTATGTATAGCTTATCTAAAATCAAACTTTTTTTTTTTTTTTTTTTTTTTTAGGTGAAGGCAGAATTCTTTCTTTCTTTTTTTTGGAGGGGGGTGAGATGTAGTCTCACTCTGTCACCCAGGCTGCAGTGCAGTGGCGCAATCTTGGCTCACTCCAACCTCCACTTCTTGAGTTCAAGTGATTCTCCTGCCTCAGCCTCCCGAGTAACTGGGATTACAAGCGCGTGCCACCACACCCCGCTCATTTTTGTATTTTTAGTAGAGGTGGGGTTCCACCATGATGGCCAGGCTGGTCTCGAACTCCTGACCTCAGGTGATCTGCCCACCTCAGCCTTCCAAAGTACTGGGATTACAGGTGTGAGCCACCATGCCCGGCCCAGAATTCTTTCTGTTAGAAATATCCAGTTGGAAATGAACCATATTGGTGTAAGTGTAGGTGTACAAGACAGGAGAGAACATCAAGATAAGTAATAAGAATTGGGAAACTGGCTTCAGAAGGAACAGAAATATCTGTGAGTGTGAGGCATACAGAGTTGGGTGGACAGAGAAATCCTTGAATGGATGCGAAGATAATGATTTTATCATGCAGGCTGTGTAAGGTGCACTTGGCATGGCTTTTAAGAAGCCACAGTGTACGCAGTGCTGAGCTTCATGGTGAAAACGCGAAGCAGGAAGAAGCAGTTTAAGACAGTCCTCACATTCAAAGAGTGTACTACTCCAATAGAGAAGCAAAACACCTACATCAGAAGGAAATTGCCAATGCAAGATTGTAAGGGTAAAAGCCTCAGGAACTCAGTATTAAGAGTCTTGAAGGCTCAGGTGCCCGAGGACAGTGGTTCTCAAACTGTAGTGTGCGTCAGAAGAACATGAAGGACTTTTTAGAGCACAGATTACTGCACTCTGGCCTTGAGTTTCTGATTTAGTGGGTGTAGGAAAGTGCTTGACACTGTGCATTTGTAACAAATTCCCCGATGGTGCTAATGGTGCTGATCTGAGGACTACAAGTGGAGAACCACTGCTCTAGGAAGACTTTAGAGAACAGAAGGAGAGCGCTAAATGGAAAGGAGAGACAAGTCCATTTCAAGAAAAAAAAAAAATTGGCAAATTCATATTGAGAAAGCTTGAGAAAAGTGTACCAGTCCACTCCTTTCTTACCCTATTCAATCAGTAATGAGGTTTTAGAGAATTTAGCTCTTTAATCTTTGTTTTTATCTGATTTCTGCCTTCTGACACTGCTTACGTTTATGCCACCATTCCTCATTGCCTGTATTTCTACAATGGATTTCAAAGTAGTATTTTTCCAATGAATTGCAAAATAGTATTTATCTTGTCTGCCCACCATTCTCTGTTCACCCCCAAATAAACTGCCCTCCAACCTGAGGCCAGATGTATTTTTCTAAAACACAAATGTGATAAAAACTTCTCAGTGACTCCCCAGAGCTCTCAGATTAATATCCTTCCCCCTCCCCGCACTGCAGTATGCCTTGAGTTCGTTTTAGCCATGGTCCTAGGTAGTGCTCAGCCCTCATCACTGCCTGTATCCGCTGTGGTCTGTTCTACTTTCCTGATTCCTTCTGTAGAGTAATACTTACATGGCTATGCATATGCTGTCGTCTTCCCACCTTTATCATTTAGCAAACACCCATTTATGTGTCAAAACCCAGCTCCGGGGTCAGTTCCTCCAGGAAGCTTCCTAATCTCCTGTATCGATGGCTACCAGGATCCCTATGCTTGTGTCACATGCAGGTTTTATGTGGTCATACTCTTAATTATTAAGTTTGGTATGCTTACAAATAGAGGAAACGTTCATTGAGGCAGGGTTTTAAACTTTATAATTCCAGCACTTAAGGCTTGCACAAAATAAATGCCAAACAAATGAATAAATGAAGGACTGTAGGATAAATAAATACATGAAAAGAAAATTTCAGTAGACAGTGTTAGTTATTTTGTAGGGGTTTATGTAGCAGAGTAAGAGATAAGACTCTCACTCGAGCTGGGTTCAAGCCAAACTGTGGATACCAGGCTAAGGAATTTTTATTTTTAATCTTTATATATTGGGAATGTGTAACAGATTTTGAGTATCATTGTAATATTCAAAGCGCTACTTCAGAAAACTGATTCAGAGGAAATATATATGAAAGGATCAAAAGGAAGGAAACTCAAGGTGAGGAACCAAGTGAAATTTGATGGCATTGCTTCAGGTGTAGGTTAATTAGGACATTGACTAGGGAAGTGTAAGTGAGAACAGAAAGGGAGAATCAGACCCAAAATATATTGTAAAGTATTAATCATCAAGACATGGTGACTGAGGATAAGAGAAGGCAAAGGAGAAAGCCAGAGTAATGGGCAAAATGATGATTTACTAATGGGCAGAGTAAAATTCAAAGTCGGGGCAAAGGCAGAGCAAGAGATCATTAATTTTGAGGTAAGCATGTTAGTGGACATGCAGAGTTACTGTCAAAATGCAAATGGGTTACATTAACCCTTTGATGACTCTCTAATACAAAACAGAGCCTGTTGAAAAGGGAACACAGAGAAGTGGAGTTTTAAAATAGAGAAAGAAGTCGGAGATGGCCATCCCTGGCTGTTCTGTTGTGTCAGCCTTGATCAGAGATGTGCCGCAGTGACATGCCACAGGCCAAACCTGAGCACTAGTCAGAGAAAGGCCAAGTAAGAAAGCAAGAGAGGCCCAGAAACAGAAGGTCAGCAGGGCACCAAAACCAAATTGTATTCACTTTTCAACCTCACCGGGAACTGCTGGTTAGGAAACTACTTCAGGCAAATCCAGAAAAACAAATATGAAGTATATTAAATCAATCACCATTTAACCTCAGAATACACTGGACAAATATTCAGAGATGCCCAAGCATAGAGAAAAGGCAAGGAAGCAATCTGTAACAACCTTCTATAACAACCTTCTGTAACAACCCTTTAAGTGTTTTTTATCTGCACTTTATTTATAGAAAGGTAAATAAATGACCACAAGACATAGAACAAAGCCTCCAAAAGTATAACTTACTCATTTCATTTGTTAGCTAATAAAAAAAAAATAGGTTTTTATAGATAATTTTTAGTGTCACCAGCTTGGAAATATAGACACATGCCTCAATAATTATTAAGTCTTGTGGAAAACATTCTGTAAAACATACCTTGGCATTATATGATTTCAAAATTTATTATTCACTGTATTATCCAGCAATATAACGAATGGATACGTTAGTGGATCATTTCTAACTGCCAGCACCACTTCATTTTATTTCCTGTTTGCTAGATATGGTTCACTGTATCCGCTGCATTCAGTTTCATTAGCATTCTACTATTGAGCAGTAGCCTGTGCTGAAGCATACCCTTTAGCCCTATTTTCTCCATAAATATGACCAAAATGGAATGAAAGTTGCATCTTGGCTCCAGTGAACAGGACAAAATTATAATACATTTACAGTCCTGTCAATTGTGTCAAGAGTCTCCCTCAGTTCATAGGATTCATCTTTTTTTAAGCAGATCTTCTCTCCTGCATGCAGGAAATCCTTGTTGGTGTTAACTCATGTCTCCTCTTTTTATTTCATATGAAGTATTATTATGCAATATGAATACAGTGGTATCTAATAGCTTTAGCTGCTTGCTAGCTGAATTTTGTCCTTCCAAACTGTATGATTCATATAATATATAATTAAATTTCCCTATAATAAAGCCATGCAGTTTGATTGTTCCTATGGTCTTTTATACATAAAATAATTACCACCATTCCTACCTCAGTTAAAGACATTTTGCTAAGAAGAAATTGATTTTGATGTAACAGGGTTTCTTTGTAGTGTGCCCTAACTAAGATTAGTACTTGTATAGCAAGTAGCTATTAGCTTCAATCCTTCTATAAAAAGGTATATTTAAGCAATTACCATTACTAGCTTCTTGGGAAAATTATGTGTAATTTAGTCATTTACATTGTACGCACAGAGTAATGCGGTACTTGACAAAAATGGTTAACTTGTGTCTGTAACTCTTACAGATCCTACAGAGCAGGTGACAATACAAGTGCTGCCACCAAAAACTGCCATCAAAGAAGGGGATAACGTCACTCTTAAATGCTTAGGAAATGGCAATCCTCCCCCAGAGGAGTTTTTGTTTTACTTACCAGTAAGTGCTTAAGTATTACTTGAGTTGAATGACTATCATTTTATCCTGTTGTTTGACTTCCGGCTGACATGAAGAATTGTTCTTACATGGTTAGATGAAGTGAGAAAAAATGTTATTGCTGGGGACAAGAGACACCACCTATAAAATTTCATGTGGAAGCTTTTTCTGCACCTGCCAGTTTCTTGCTTTTTTTCTCAATGCTGAGAGATTTCAAGGACAAAGAGAAAAAAAAAAAAAAAGGTCAACCACAGGAAACCATAATTGCAAAAACTTAAAATTTAATTATCCAAATAAACGATAAGAATCTGCTCGTCAGAAGCAGATAACTGCAAAATGAAAACTGAAGACAGTGAATGAACTGATGTGGATTCTAAATCTGCCCACAACATTGCCCTGAACATACCTCTAACCCTCTGAAGTAGGGATAGTTCTGTTGCACGTTATATTTAGGATAATGCTATGGCTCTTTTTTTTTTTTTGTCATTATGTATAATCTTGAAATGCCATTTCGTCAACTTTTTTCCATATCATAGTTGAAGGAAATTATATGCATAGAGGATACTTTGGAAAATTCGTCTTGGATGTGCTCTGCATGTCATAAGGATCTGGAAACAGACAAGGAGAGAGCTCTGTCTGAGGATGCCTGTTTGCACTCCTGTAGCTTTGTGTTTGACATCACTTTCGCATTGAGGGAAGCCATATGCAACTCAATGTTGCATTTACTGCAGGGATGTGCTTACAAATTTCATCTACCACAGTACTCATTAGTACTTAAGAATATCATTCACTACATTATTCAGAAGACTAGTATAAGTAATTTCTTTATACTGACAGAAAACTTTGTTTCTCCTGATAAATTAATTGCTGTTTTTATTTCATTTGCGAAGGAAAATTTGAAGCTAACTCGGTTTCAGCTTTGGCTATCAGGGATGACACAGCCAAATTTGTGTCTCAGTTTTTGCAATAATATCTGCTGAATATCTTTCTTTGTTAACATATATTATTCCTATATCATCTATATTTTTCCTAGTCTTAATTTCTTAATTTCTTTTCTTTTTCTTTTGTCATTTTTTCCCTCTCTTCTCTCTCTTCCTTTCCCCTTTCTTTCTCATTCTTCTCATTTCATCCTTTCTTCCTTTTTACTTTCCTTCCTTTCTTCTTTCTTTCCTTCCTTTTGTGTTTTTTCTTTTAATCTGGATATATGCCATATTTCCTTTTAAGCTGTCTCAAATATTTTTGTCAAATTACATAAGGCATAAATATAAAAATAAAACATTGGACTTTTTAAAAATGTACTTGAAACTTGAGCAAAAACCATGATGTCAATAAAATAAATGTCATCAATAGAAAATAAATCAGCTCTCAAATTCCTTAGATCCAAAACATCAATTATTTGCCCAGGAATCAGATGTTGGTAACACAAACTGTACTATTTTTGCGTGATGAATGAAACACATACCCTTATTTTATCTTACCTGATAAAATGCTATCTTCATCAAGAAATACAACTGTTCTCATTGTAGCAATCAAGTATAATCATCTGACATTTTGCCTCTATCAAAAGGGACAGCCCGAAGGAATAAGAAGCTCAAATACTTACACACTGACAGATGTGAGGCGCAATGCAACAGGAGACTACAAGTGCTCCCTGATAGACAAAAAAAGCATGATTGCTTCAACAGCCATCACAGTTCACTGTAAGTCACTTACTTCTTCATCAGCAGCTTCACTTCAAAGGCTTCTAATAGCTTAATGTAGCTATCTTTTCAAATAAACTGCAGGTATATCTTTCTTAAATAACTTGGTTGCTTAGATGCAGTAGAGAGAGCATCAGGATAAGCTCAACTTTGGTCCAGATTTGCACTGCAATATTGAAACCTTGCATGGCTCTGATAACCACAACATTTGGCAGTGGTACATCTCCATCTTCTTTCTACGTGTCTTCAATTTGTGGTGTCAATAAACAATATTCATATGGACCTTAAAGAAACAACTCCGCATATTTTAAGAAAACATTTCCATGTTCTTGAAGTACACCAGCTTTGCAGTTGACCCAGCATTATCATTTGTGTTACAGAATAAATTTAACACCCAAACTCAGGCAATACAAAGTTACTATAGACTCAGTTTTGGGAACAGGAAGTAGAGATCATTAGAAGTTATTTGTTGGCTAAATGTACTCTATATAGAGGGACAGGAAATTTCTGGAAACAGAACTTCTTGAAAATCACTGTGGACATAACGTTTTAACTTTTAATTTGCTTTTGATCTCCAAATACTCCAAAAGTTGTATTTGCCTCGGTGTAACAGAAAAAGACATACATAAATACCAGACACTTAACTTGAGTTCTTTATGTTCTAATTCATGACAGTCCATATTATTGATGTACCTGATGAATCATGGAAACAGTAAACTAATTTATACCACACCCTGGTGACACTAGAATTCAGAGTGCTTTGAGCAAATGTCAGTCTTGCTTGGAGGTATAGTACAAAGTTCCTAATAAGTCCTTTGCCCTCAACAGTACCTTTAATAAGGTTTCCTCTAGACGTTATCCACTACAATCCTACTGAGTATAAAAAGACTTTAGAAATTGTCTTGAGTACATAGTTCTAACTCTTTCATTTGACTCATAATACTTTGAAAACATGTGGGATATGAGCTAAAATTTTGAGAGAGATACAGGGGGGTGCATTGGGGAATACAGCAACCAGATGGTTGCTTCTGATTGTCTGATGTTGGGAGTGCTCCCTTGGGAGCCCTGTAAAAACAGTGGACTGTTATGCTCACAGCTGGGCCATTTCTCCATTTGCTCCTTGCTTATGTTGCTTGGGTTTGAATGTGTCTACCACCAGGGGCTAGTTACAGAGAAAGCAGTAGCCTCCAGTATAACAATATTATCCAGTCCTGTTCCATAAAAATAAAATAAAATAATGAACAGAGAGAATATAGCCAGCAGATAGAACCACATGTGGAATAGCTCTCTATTATCATTGTTCATGATGTCTTTGGGCCAATAATCAATAATCTAGTGCCTTAGAGATGGTGTGACGTGCTTATTTTTAAGAGATGCAAGGTACACAGGTCTCTAAAAGAGGAGGGCACTTGTTTGTTTACTTGTAGATAAGGCAGGGAAGGATAGATAGCAGACTGACAAAGCAAAAGACTTGGTTGCAGCCATATAGTGCCTACGTGTTTAGCTGTGATGGGGGAAAATTAAACAAAAGTGTGTAAAAGTTTAATTGAATTTTAGTGCATTTAATTAGATTTAAGTGCACCTTGCTTTTGACAGGTAGACTCTAACATTGGATTTTAACTCCATTGCTGACTCTATTGCTCCTCAAAAGCTGAAAAAAAGTATTTCACATAAATCAACATCTGATTCTAAATTATATGGAAACATAAAAATCCTATTTTTACCCACTTATCTTTGATTGCTTGCTTATTTTCCAGAAACAAGATTTGTTTCCTTTTCAAACATGTCTAAAGGAAGTGTGGGTAGAGAAGCATCAACCCATTCTTGCACATGTTTGCAGAATAGACTGCTCATCAAGTCTCACAGCCTACAAATTCCTAGTTGCTGATGAAAGTTACTATTTCCCTGCCAATATGTGCACACATAGAGTCTTCATCAGAGCTTACAAAGTCCATCATTGTCCTGTAAAATTGTTTATCTCCTCTCTGGAAAATTAGCTATCCAGCTAACAAAAACTTCTAACTCATCCAGAATAAAATTTTTATCTAAATACAATTCACCCAAATATTCTGAGGAAACTCCACTTTTCTACATGATGGTACATGGTTTAATATTAATGAGAAACTGAGAAAACATGCTCCTTCCCTTCATTCATTCAATAGTAGTGTTTGAGAGTCTACCATGTGTCAGGCACTGTGGCTATATCAGTGACAAATTAAGTCACAATCACTACCCTCACGGTGCTTTCAGTATGATAGGAGAGACGAACTTTAAAAATGATGTTGCAATCAACAAATTGCAATTATGACATGTAAAATCAAGGAGAAACGCAGAGTGTAATGGCAAGTCTTCATACTGTAGAACAAAGACACAACTCCCAGTGTGGCAAGCATGGTCCTCTTCAGTCTAGTCTCAATGAATTGTATGAGTTTAACTTTCATGAGTTGTCACCACTTATACCCAATTACTCACCATTACAGAATCTGCCAAGCTCTCGCATCTTTTTGCCTTTTCTTATGTGACCAAAGTTTTCCTTACATCTTCCCCTATCAAAGTCCTTCTCAATCATTTGAGGCCACGAACATATAGTGTTCCCTTTACAAAGCCTTTATTACTGCTTTGAAACCCAGTTTGTCTCTGTTCTCTATACTTCCATTAAGTCTTCGTCTGTACCTCTGTTTCTAGCTTGCCTTTCATCTTTCAACAAATATTTCTTGAACTTCAAATCAGTGTCAGGCTTCCTACTAGGTGCTGATTTCATGGACTGTGTGTTATAGTTAGCATAGTACCTCTGCCTCATTGACTTGTAAGCTCATTATTTATCTCTGCATCTCTCATCAGTGCTTGCGACATAGTAGCTGTACATTAAATACTTGTTCAATTGAGTTGGAATTTTCTTATACAGATCAGACTATGACAGTAAAATTTTTATAAAAATTGTTTTCCATCAACTGGATGAGAAATGGAATCGCACTTTTTAAACATATCTGCTACTATAGTCAATTCTCTCTGAAGAAACACAACTACTATCTCATGGTATTTCGATTTATCACCTGCTGTCTAAAGATGCTTGATTTTCCAACGTTTATGCCTTACCATCTCTTTATGTAATATTTACCTAGTCATCATCTTTCTTTATTTTCTTCCAGAAGTGACTTAAGATTTTTTTTCTTAAGGTGATAGACCCAAGGGGAATATTTATGTCCCCTCAAAATATCAATCATATTAACTGTAAATAAATGGATAATCAATTAGATTGACCATTCTCTTGTCTAAACTAGTCTCAAAGCTGGCTTGAAAAACCAGGCTAATCATGCTATAGTCCAATTATTTCAGTCCTATAAATCAGTTCTGAATGTCCAAATGCAGTTTGAAGAAATGTATTTTCTTTCATCTTTTCTTCTCCAAAATATTTTGACTATTTTACATTTCAGAGTTAGCATTTTGAACAGATTTTCTGCTTCACAGATTTGGATTTGTCCTTAAACCCAAGTGGAGAAGTGACCAGACAGATTGGTGATGCCCTACCCGTGTCATGCACAATATCCGCTAGCAGGAATGCAACTGTGGTATGGATGAAAGTAAGTAATATTTTTGGTACTACCCTGCTGTTTGGATTGATTTATTTTTAGGTTTCTTATGCACTTTATATTGTATTCAAGTAGATACATTCATGGATGTGTTTATATACCAGCTCGCTCTCTCTCTGTGTGTGTTTCTGATAAGATAAATAAAATAACAGTAAAATTTTAGAGGTGCTCATCAACAGGGTGACATCCATAATTGGTGTTCTGAAACTTAGTTTGGGGTGTTATGTCAATTATGTGTATAGATTAATTATACACACACACCACACACATGTGTGCACATACAAACATAGTTATATACCACAGGGCTTAACAATTTACAGTGTGGTTTTGCCCACATTATCCTTATGTGATATTTACAACAACCCTGTGAAATACAAGGATTATTATTTTCCCACATTATTCATATAAAGAAATTGAAGGAAAAGAAATCAGAAAGCTCATAACTGACAGAGACTCAAGGCCAGGCCTTACTGAGTACAAATACTATGCTTTGATAAGACACCTTTTTTGTCTCTCTGCAGCTGAGACCACTCTTAAGTTTCTGAAAACAGATTCCACTGGAGCAAGAACTCCTAGAAAGGAATCCCTTTTATCCCTGAGCTACAGTAGAATACCTGGAACATACTAGGAGTTAATTCAGTATTTCCTGAACAAGTGCTTACACTCCTGTAATTGTCTGAAATGTAGGCCATTGGCTATCCTTTTAGAATAAGGAAGTGTGACTGATAATTGGCGATCTGAGACAAGGTTATCACCAAAAGAAAAGGTTGTGTGTGATCCCTCCACTTAAACCCTTGGCTAGTATATCCAAACTCCCAGTGCATTTGTTACCAGAGCATGACATGTGACAAGAATCCTTAACCCTTGATGGGTTCAGAAAACACACATACCATTTGAAATAGGAGTTGACAAGAATTACCTTTATAAGAAACTGTGGAGAAATATTTTTTCTAGAGTTTCTTTTTAATGGAAATATATTAATGAAATTATTTTGTATTGCTTTACTGCCTGCCTTTTGATCCCTTTTAGCACTCAATCCTCTGTTACTTGTTGTGTTACTCTGTGAGCTCAGTTTCTTATTTTACTCTCAGCCACAGCGTCATCACAACTTGTTCACTAAAATAAAGTGCCACTTCCTGTGCTGCAATCTAGCATGATATGTATATAGTAATCAGTGATCACAAGGCTAGACAAGTTCTAGGCAACTACACTAATTCATAATCATGTGAACACTCATTGCGTATTTTACTATAGGACTAGAGAAACTAAGTTTACTGTGGCTTACACTGTTTTTACATCAACTGCAATCACTGTTATGAATTAACTGTCATGAACAACTCATATATTCAAAATAGTGATGATCAGTATTCCCTGATTATTGGTTAGTTAATGAGGAGTGGGAAAAAATATCCTAATGGACAAAGACCACATAATCTTAGGATCGTGCCTAGTTGCCTGCTTAGGAGCATTTCAATTCCTGACATAATGGGATTATTTTCTGTATATCAGGCAAGTTTTTAAAATTAAATGTTACATTTCTTTTGTTCATAGAAATTGGAATAAAAGCATTGTAGAGGGCATCACATGGTGAGCGGGCAAGAGCATGCCAGCTCAGCTCTCTATTCCTCTTCTAATAAAGCCACCAGCCTTATCATAAGGGCCCCACTATGATAACCTTATCTAATCATAATTACCTTTTGATGACCCCCACCTCCAAACATTATCAACGTGTGATTTTGGTGAATTAAGTTTTCCACACCAAATTTGGGGAACACATTCAAACCATAATACTCTATAATAGGTCCCCTGTGTTGATAACTGTATCAACAGTTTATGCGTTTGATAAGTGTATGAAATGACTTTCTTGCATGTATGCTCATCATTGGTTAGGTACCGCAAGTCTCCATGTCTGTCAATCCTATATCACCTACACGTACTATAAGGAGTAGGTACTATAAACTGAAAACTCCCCTTAATGTAAGCACAATATATTATTTGTATAATTAAGTCCTCAAAACAATTTAATTATGGTATATTATTACCCCACTTCACAAACAACGAAACTTGATTCTTACACGTTTATGAACACTTTCCAAATTATAAATTCAGTAAATGAAAGAGCCTGAAATAAAAATCTGGAAAAGGAAATCTATTTTGAAAGCATGTGAAGTTAAGAAAAAGAAGTTTGCATTTTTATTATTCCCAGAAGAATCGTTTTAGGCTTAATTATTATCTAATAAATACATTGAGAGTTTTAATTCTGCCACATGAGGTAATTTACTTTTTATTTAATCAGGATAACATCAGGCTTCGATCTAGCCCGTCATTTTCTAGTCTTCATTATCAGGATGCTGGAAACTATGTCTGCGAAACTGCTCTGCAGGAGGTTGAAGGACTAAAGAAAAGAGAGTCATTGACACTCATTGTAGAAGGTAATAAAATACTTGGGCACTAACTCAAATTATTCTTTGAGAATTTTATACCTGGTTTTTTTATGATCTCAGTTCAACATCTTATTTTAATTGTAATGATATTTTAGGCAAACCTCAAATAAAAATGACAAAGAAAACTGATCCCAGTGGACTATCTAAAACAATCATCTGCCACGTGGAAGGTTTTCCAAAGCCAGCCATTCAATGGACAATTACTGGCAGTGGAAGCGTCATAAACCAAGCAAGTATTTGTCTTCTTGTTACATGCTGCACTTTGTCCAATGTGGTTTTTTTTTCTTCACGAACTTACGCTGTAGGTTGGTTTGTTACCACATAAAATTTGCAGTACATGCTCAGAGGAAGCTTTTGCTAACTTCTTAATTTTCCCAAAGGAAGAACATGGCTCAAAGAGAAATTTTATCCCAGGGCCATGGAGAAGGGAGGAACCACTGTGTCATGGTCAGTATCTGTTTTTAAAAGAATATAAATTGGGTATTACTTTATGATCATTCATTCCTGAAATTTGAGTGATTAAAACATTAAGATATACACTTTTCTGCAAAATAAGCTCATGCATCTCAGTATAACTGGGCTCCAATACTGTGCTCAATTTATGCACGTTAAGGGGTATTTCTTCTTAAAACTATGTCCTCGTGTAGGGATGGTGGAGAAGAACAGTTACTGCTTATGAATGTGTGGTCTGACATGCCTATGCAGTGCAAAGGCCAGAATAAGGCAAGCTACATACATAGTGTCTAGGATGTACCCTTCTGAACAAAAGGGTCATAAACCAGACCTTATTACATATACCTTTTTATTTTAGTAATAGTAAAGGGTTAAGGATTTATTAACACTACCTGTTATTTTCTCTTACTATTAAGTCTTTGACCCTCCCCCTAAAAGAAAGATGAGAATCTGGCCAACACTGGAGGGATTCAGAACTGTAATCCCAGTAAATTGCCAATCTGCTTGAGTTGCTGACATACTTGTTAATTCCATTGTTCTTTACAACAGTCTTCATGTCTCCCTCTTCTCAGTATAATCAGTAAAGGCCTCTCAGGAGCACCCAGAGGTACCACTGGATTATTTGAATCTTCTGTGCTGCTTCTCAGATTTTGACCCGGTTGAAATTCGAGAAGCCATATATAAAGCAAAGAGCTGCAAATTAATTTTAAGCTAAAATCTCCACTCTTCCTCTGTCCAGGGAAGTTGGGCCACTGTCCCAGCTTATGCCGTGCAGTTTTGCAGTGCAAAGTGGATTTTGGCTCTTTCAACTATAGGTGATGCATATATAGCTGCTTAACTCTAGGTATGGAAAGTCCCCAAAGTCCCCAAAAGAGTAGGCACACTTGAAGTGAATGACTTAAGTGTCATTAAGTTAAGTGTGATGGGGACACACAGTGAGAAAGCATGTAAGAGGAGGCAAAGAAGCTCTGGGCTCCTTAAACTTAGGAAAATGCAGTTTTCTTGATTTGGAATAAAGACTTGAGCCATCTAAATTGCAGACAATGTGCAGATCTGTTTTTAGCATCAAAAATGATTGCTTCTTTTCTACTCAATTGTTTTTGCTCTCTAGTTCAATTTAAGTGATAAATGCAGCAAAAAAAAAGAATCTTTAGGTACTGGTGATACAGACATAGAACACAGAAACATAAGCACACAGTAAATTTTTGATTAATGAAAAGATATGAAGATTTAAAAGACCATCCTAGAAATGAGAAAATGTATTTTGTAGAGTTTAAAGTAACAAAAACAAAGATTCAGCGAGAAAGTCAGATGAAAACTCCTAGTAGGAAGTGAAAAAATAGCAGGTAAATTTACTATGAGGGTAAAAATAATAATGCCATCTTTCATTGTCAAGGAGAAAGATTGATTCTGGCCCACTGGGTGATATGCTATTTTTCTTGTTCTAGGTTTGTGCTGATGCATCCATAATCTTTTATTTGTTCCCTCTCAGATTTATGGTGAATCTGTTATTTTACAACTACAAGATGTCTGTGCCCCTCCTCCACCCCCAGCAACTAGAAGATACCCAAAACATGAGACTAGCTCTTGTCCTCAAGGCGCTTACCATGTAGTTGAGGAGAAAGCAAACAGTATAGAAAGAGAAAAATGTAGGGAATGCGATCATAAGTTGACCAAGAAATGAGTGCAAGTACATCATTTGCCTCAACCATGTTGGGTTTAGGAGTCAAATCCTAGGGATGAGATTAAAGTAAATTGTATTTTTATATTTGAAGGAATTAAATGCAGCGATTACCCTCATTAACACCTCACAAACATTAGATGGACAGCAGTCACTGAAAAATCATCCATCCTCTGTATTTACAACAGAAAACTTCAGAAAAAAAAATGGTTTCATGTACCCATGAGCAAATTATACATACATATGTACTTTGATATAATGGTTTAAGATAAAGGAATTAATTCCCACAATGAAGAACAGTGACTAAATTTATAAATAATTAAATTTATATATTTACTGACAGAAAATTGGTCATTAGATAGTCACCAATTATTTTGAAACAAGTATCATCAGGCCAAAATATTGAGTAAACCTGAGATTCTATTTAAAAATAAGAGTTTAATTAACTTAATTATTAGAATTCACAAAAACCCAGAAATTTCATTATGGATTTACTAACCTTTGTAGATATTCGCATACATGAGTCTTGATCTATGATCTTACATAGCTTTTGAACACTAGAATGCTCTACAGAGCCCCACACCTATCCTGTTACATTCATTATTACTCTTTCCTATGCTTTTTAATCCATTTTCATTTCTAAACCCATCTTTTTTCTTCTTTTTCCAGACAGAGGAATCTCCTTATATCAATGGCAGGTATTATAGTAAAATTATCATTTCCCCTGAAGAGAATGTTACATTAACTTGCACAGCAGAAAACCAACTGGAGAGAACAGTAAACTCCTTGAATGTCTCTGCTAGTGAGTATTTTATTTCTGGCATTACAAAAGTAAGAAAATTTGAAGTTATTCTTCATTAGTTTAAAATCTTCAATTCCATCTTCCTGTACTACATTATGGTAAGTTTTATTTATTTATTTTGCATTTGGTATCATCATCATAAGGTTATTTTTTCTTTTTTCCTGGTGTCCATTCTTGTGCTATCCTTGTCTTGACAGTTAAATCATTTCATGTTTTATGGGTCAGAGGCCTTATCCTGTACAGGAATAGTTCTCAAAAGCAACAGAGAACAAAAAAAATAAGTTTCTCTTATTTAATTCATGCTTTATGTTCAGAGTGGAGGTAATTCAAAGATCATCTTAAAACATTTTTGTGACAGTTTTAAATTTGTTAAATTTTTAATTCCCTTTGATCTATTATTTTGCCTTCTAATCCTTTGTGGTATTTATCCTACCCTTATCAGCATAAGGGTACTAGCATGCCACATGTTTAAAGTCATTTAGCAAACTAGCAAGAGTGATTTTAGAATTCATGAATCTAGTTTACAAAATTCTTCGTTTTGTCATATCATATTTGAACTATAGCCAAAAATCAGATAATCGAAACTATCTCAGAGAATGTGGAAAAATCTGTCGATGTTGAAATCAGGGTAATACATACATACCAACAACAGCTTCTTCAGAAAACAATTGTCATTTAATGTGAAATTGTCCATAATCTTCAATTTTATACTTGTTCCTATTGCTTTGTCAACCTTAAATCAGGACAGGCCTAGAATGAGGCTCAGTTCTGGACAGGATGCTAACTGACCTGCCAAACTTTCATTCTTCATTCAGTTGGAAACCTGTATATGACATTAGCAGGCTAGAACTACACTAGCTGGGAATTAGCAAGAGCTAGGAGAAAATAATCGTCGAAAAATAATGGTCCCTAACAAATTATGACTGGAATATAAAGGCCTAATGGATTGACAGGAGAAAAGAACCAAACAAATTTAACTCTAAAATAGGAGCATTGACTTCTCAGAATGCAATTCAGTGAGTATTGATTTGTCCAACCTAGAAAGAGAACCTACCCTTTCTTCCTGAACACAAGTTTCTCCTTTTTATGTTAACCCATTGAATGGTATGCTTCAGTTCTAGGCCTTGCAGTGACTTTATCAACATTTAATACAGTCGTTTTCAAATTCAGTGAGCACCTCCTGAGATGCCAATTTAGTATGTATGAGGAGAGGTTCGGGAATCTGCATTTTATCAAATGTCACTGGCAGTTCTGATACATGCCCATGCACTTTGAAGATTATTTATAAATTTTAATGTTAGATAATAATTCAGCACAGTGGTAATTCTTAAAATGGACCAAGAGCATTATCAGAGTCATTTAGAGGGCTTTGCAAACTTCATATATGTTGCTTCTTAATCTCGGAGATATTCCCAGTCAGTTTGAACCTCTACTCCTACTACTTTGAGAACATCTCTAGTCGTAAGTCCTTGACACTAGAGAAAGACAATGAATTCTCCTATATCAGGGCAGGAGAGTTGAGAAAAGTTGATAAACACCACACTGTAGACTTCCTAGGTGCCAGCTTGTTTCCCTAAAAAAAGAATGACTATTAAAAGGTGGTAGATAGTGGGAAAATCAATATGGATTTCAGATTAATTCTATAGGCCATCAGTTATGAAATTTTCTATGGTAGATTAATATCTTTGCAATTGTAGCTCCTCTCCTTTCCTTAAAACAAGATTAATTTCTTTGTAGGCAAGGTCATACTTTATTAAGTGTGATTTTTTTTTTTACTCTTAGTTGTAGAATAGACATTTTATCTTTGAGTATTATTACATCATACTATAATGGTAAAGGTGACTTTCATATATCAACAAATTTTGTTTTTAATTTCATATTAACATTTTTCATTTCAGTAAGTATTCCAGAACACGATGAGGCAGACGAGATAAGTGGTAGGTACTATGCTGCCGACTCTTCTTCCTTAACTATCAGCTCAAGATTTATGAAGTGTCATGGTATAAGTAATTTTCTTAGCTGTCCACAATTTCAACTTGAATTGAAATACCAAATGAGACAAGATAGTAAGAATGCTAAAATTTTACCCTTTAAAAATCACAAGTTTGCATGTTAATTACCGTAGTGAGCTTTAGTCATTTTTAATACAAAGTAATAGCTAGACTGACTTTCTGAAAATCCTTGGCATTGTCTGTAATTGCATGGACTTTTCTTCTTTGTTGCAGATGAAAACAGAGAGAAGGTGAATGACCAGGCAAAACTCATTGTGGGAATCGTTGTTGGTCTCCTCCTTGCTGCCCTTGTTGCTGGTGTCGTCTACTGGCTGTACATGAAGAAGTCAAAGTGAGTTGTGGAAAAAAGATCTTCCTCGTTCATTGAATTTCACTGGGAGAAAATACAATGTACTAATTTTGCTCACTCCAGTTGTGCATATAACTTATACAATAAGGAAGACGTATCCCCCAAATCAGGTTGATTATATATTTTGTTTCAACTAATTTTGACTACAGTGCCCTTGTCAGGGACATGGCCTGGGATACTGTTTCGCACGTGTCCCTTTATTTGTCTCTATCAATAGTCTGAATTCAATTATTTGATTTTTTCAGTGCTTGAGTGAATTTTTTAAAGCATATACTTCCTAAAGGTCAACCACCATAGACCTTTTGAGACTGGAGAAGATTAATTAAAAGTACCTAGTACATCTATCTTGTAGGGACTGCCAGGTAGGTCTTTGCAGTGACACGTCTGGCCAACAATGAAACTGCTACTGAGGTAGCAATATCTTATTATTATTACTCCCATATTCTGGTTAGTTGACTTTGATCCATATGAGAGTCTATTTCAGAGAAAAACATGTCATTATGTCAACTTGAATTTTAAAAAATGGATTAAAGTACCAAGACTACTTTAAAAATTCTTTAGAGATGTTAGATTAAACATTATTAGTTATGTGATATTACAGATAGTATGAACCTTACAAATTATCTAATGTGGTTTATAAGGAAAATTTGATAAACTAATAAAGATTCTTAACATACACACATGCCTTACACTTCTCATCATCTCACTCCCAACCTTAGATTCAGATGCAATTGATAGGGGTGGGGTTCCAGCATTTGCACTTTTAAAAAGTTTCACTGGTGATTCTGTGGCATGCTGCTAGTTTCAAACACAGGTTTTAAACCACCTTATCTTATAAATGAGTAAATTAATTTTTGCAGTGGGATGTCTATAGCTAATGGAACTTTGTACTTCATTTTATATTTTCCTTATGTCTGATAGGTCCCCTTTAAAAAACATAAGAAAGTTGATTTAAAAGAAAATCAAAAGAAAAATCAGATTTAAATGAGGACCCATGATCTCACCCTGTAAAGATGCCAACTCCAATGAAGCAATATTCAAATGGAGCTGCCATCCAAAGGAGGCAGAAGCTCTGAAATGGTGGAGTCACATAGCAGCATGAGCATGTATTGAGCTCGTGTTCTCACAGCACATCTATAAAGTACATACCATTATTATTCGTATTTTACATTTGAAAAAGCTGAGGCAGAGAATGGCTAAATGACTTTCCTAAGGTTACATAGCTTGGAAGGCACAGAATTGTTATTTGATTTAAGGCAGTGATGTTTTAGAATCTTTGTGTTTAATGAGTAGGCCGTACTTTCTCTCATTGTGCTTTATTTTGTGCCACATAAGGCGGAAACATTTCTCCTGTTGTGTGTTGTCACTGATGTACATGATGCCCACTCTCACCTTATGGCACAACTGCTCCTCATCTTGGGCTTTCTCTCCTTAGTCTTAAGCAGCCCGCACCAATGCTTGGTGTACGAGTCAGGATTCTCCAGAGAATCAAACCAGTAGAGGGTGTGTGTGTGTATGTGTGTGTGTGTACAAAGAAAGATTTATTATAAGAAATTGACTGACATGATTCTGGAGGCTGAGAAGTACCAAGATCTGCAGTTCCTGACAACTTCCTAGCTGGAGACACAGTAGAGTTAATGTGTAGTTCCAGTCTATGTCCAAAAGCCTGAGAACCAGGAAGGTGTAAGTTCCAGTCTGAAACCCAGATGGGCTAAGACCCAGGAAGAACTAATGTTTTCGTCCCAGACTGGAAGCAAGAAAAAACAATGTACCAACTCAAGTGGTCAGGTAAAGAGAAGTTCCCTCTTACTAAGCCTTTTTGTTCCATTCATATCTTCATTGATTAAATGAGGCCCACCCACATAGAGGAGGGCAATCTGCTTTACTTAGCCTACTGATTTGATCCAAATGTTAATCTCACCCAGAGGCACCCTCACAGACACAGCCAGAATAATGTTTGACCAAATGTCTGTGTACCACATGACCCAGTCAAGTGGACGTATAAAATTAACTATCACAACTTGGTAACAAATATGTTCTTTTTCTCAATGAACATTTTATCTATAAACACTGCACATGGGTTTGTGTCCATGGCATCTATAGAAAAGTTGGAAGACCTGTGCTATGTAAGTGAAAGGAAAAACAGACAGTTGCCCAGAGGCAACATCCATTTTATAGAAGTTCTCCTATGTGTACAGGTTTCCTGATATTCAAATCTTGTCCTCCCTTTATAATCCATGATAACTTACTCACAAATCCAACAGCTTGGGTTCTAGGGTGTCTTCATTTTATTATGACTTCTGATTCACTCCACAGTAATTTTATTTCTTAAAATAATGAAAATAAAATTTCCCTGTATCTTGAAAATTAGCTGAAAAAAAAAGAAAAAACTATAATTCTCTACATTAGGGTCAAATACATGTTAAATTCTTGGAGCACCACCAACATCCAGTATTTCATCAGACACCATTTGTCCCTCTATGAATAAAATAAATTTGTGTTTGTGTATGTGTTCTTTCCTTTGTTTCTTCATGTGGTAACCCCAAATTAAAATCATGGATAAATAAATGCTGGACACTAGCTTCATGGTGTCTTTAGGTGAAAGCCTCAAGCATTTCCTTTAAAATATTTCATTAAATTAAGCTCAACTTCTACCACCTGACCTGACCGTTCATCTAAATAACTGTTACCTAATTGAAAAGTTCACTAACTCTGACAGAGTTGATATTATTGGTAATCAAAGTAATAAGTTGCCATTCTCATCCAAAGCGTCAAGGCTTTTTATTAAGGATTTGTGGAATACTTCAGGTTCGCTAAGTGCTTTGCATTCCTCTTAATTATTCCTTGCTTGTGCCTTCTGAAATAAGCCAGCATTTTTGGAATACGAATTAGTCTTCTTAACCCTTCAAGCTGCTCATTCAGAGTAAGTTCAGATTCATAATAAGATCTTTCAAGTTAAGAATGTCTAAGCCCATTTTTGTGATACACTAGCAAAGTAGTGAAATTTTAGCAACATTTAGCTAAATTCTTTGCACTGATAATTTTAAAAGTCACTGGAGAGAGATAAGAGAAACAGTCTTTTATTTCTAGTAAAATTTAAGAGTACATTTGCTAATATACCTAGTGGTTATTCAGCCATCATTCACTCGTTATTCCACTAATAGAAGCTACATATTTTTATTATAATTTTCAAAAATAGAAAACTGGAGCAAGAAAGACTTAGCAATTGTGTTCTTTTTCTATTGTGAAATGACATATTCATTTAGGAGTAAGGACTCATGACTCTTTGGCTGCTTTAATCCATATGACTTCCCAATGGAAATATTTTGTTTAAAAAAAAAAAAAAAAAAACTGAAGATGTTTTAATGACGAGAATAGATGACTCTGATTTTTTTCCATGTAGGTAGGGTATTAACTATCAGAGTCAGGGAAAGGCATTAATTAGTCCACCCTATATCTAGTCGTTTAACAGGTGGAAAAGCACTGAAGAACTAGAGATACTTCAGTGGTTACTTTCTACTATGTTTTCCATTTCTCTCCACCTTGTCCTCCAAACATGGTTTTTAGTTCTACAGGAAGATAAATGTTCCTATTTAAGATCTATTCCTATCTTGCATATCTCATAGTACAAGAACTAATGAAAAATTAAAAGAGCTGAAGTTAAAGGAAAAATGTAAAGGTAGAGTGATGTAGCCACAAACTTCTTCACAAATATATTAAGACCGTAATCTCTGGATTGGTTGTGTTTAAGAGACTCTGACCTCCATACTTCCTATAACTAACTGGACGCAAGTGTTAACCGAACATTTGTAATCTCAAAATAGTCATTGTGTAAATCTTGGAAACTTACTGAGAGATTTACCATTTGCAACTATGGAACTCAAGACTATTTTCATGAAAATTAGTATGTAATATATAAATAATCTGGAAATCTAAAAGTCAGAAATACCCGTTGTTAGTTCTGCCTTATATGATGCTTTATTATTCCAGTACTCAGTTGGAAGAAAACAGAGACAATCCTAAATTGGCTGAAGGGCTAAAGAGGACTTGCCTACAACACTGAAACCTCAATAAACAATGTTATGTTAACATTGTTAAAATTAACATTGTTAATTAAGCCTTTCTAGAATCCTTCCTGTTGGTGTCCCTTAATATATGGAACACGATCTTGCAAGAAAGTTGATTTTAACTGTATTCTATTTCCCAGTCAATACTCAGCTAAAAGCAAATATATGTTCTCATAAGGGAAGAGGGACTCGTCACTGAATAAATTGAAAAGATAGTGCTGGAGGACCACTTACAGCACATTTTAAGTGACTTTTCTCATTTATCACTACATGAGAAACTACTATTTTTCTCTTTTTTTTTTTTTTGGTATTGTTTACTGAAATCCTCAAGAATTTAATGATATACATACCATTCACCCCATTTTGTAGTATCTAAGTCTCAGTGGGATTAACCTGCTGAAGATATCATAAGTAGTATCTTATTCCAAATTCCCTATAGTATTTTCAAATCTATTTTGCTCCCTTACCCGGACTTTTTTGGAATTAAAATTTTAGCTCTTACTTTGATTGGCTGCTGGCATTTAATTGGTACTATGGAGGAAAGGGCATGATCTTAAGGGCAGGACTGACACAGCCTGTGTCTCTCCACTTGTATGAGAAGTCAGACTAATCCAAACATTGACTTCTCTCTCTTTCTCTACACATGACCTGGCAGGCTGCCAGAAGGAAGAAAAGAATATACCTCACTATCTTATCAAACCATAAATAATAGAGGGGACTGACAGGAAATAATGTGGAAATGCCAGAGTCTCCATCTAGTCAATCACAGGGTCACTGGCCACTCACACAGCAGCACCATCCATGGCCCTCTCCTCTTCTACTGCGTGTGACCTGAAAGTTTCCTCAAGGAAGAAAGGGCTTGCATCAAAATATAATGTGTTCATATTTCAAAATGTCCTCTCTATATATTCATTTCATTTTATTTTTTTAAAAAAGATCACACTTGTTTTAAATACGTTTTCCAAAGGTGAAGGAACAAAAACATCCCATTCTCCGGCATGAGCCAAGCTGTATGTATCCCATCATCTGCCCTAAAGAAACATTTTGAGCTGTGATGCTGAGTGCATGCAGGTGGCATCCTGTTGTCACGCATATTCAGTGTAGTTGCATTTATTTTGATCCCCCAGCCTTTTACCTAATGGCTGTCATATTCACTATTGACCAAGATGGAAAAGCCATTTTCTGTTTTCACTGAGGACACAAGCATTCCCTATTTCTTTGTAGAGTCTTAGAAATTCTAAAGATATAAAATTTTAGTGAGGAATTTCTTTGTAGAGTCTTAGAAATTCTAAAGTTATAAAATTGTAAGTTGTAGTAATAAGACCAACTATTTATTCTTCTCTATTTCCTTCTTCAATCAAGAAATTGCTGACAACTCTTAGTGGGGATTAGTGTCCTGCTCTCCTGCTCTAGTTTGTCATTAAACTTGGCCCAAGGGGAGACTCCTTCTACTGAGCTGTGACCAAAGAAGGGCAAAAAATAACCATACTCCTGGGCATGACCCTAAATAACCTGCACAGGTGTCAATGGCCAGTTTGCCAGAAGTGGTAACTCTACACTGCCAAGATGCCAGTCCTAAATACCAACAGCTCTGGTACCTTCTGTGGTGTGAGGCAGGTATGCTCACAGAAAACACTCCTCTAACTATCAAGATATAAGGATTCCTTACACCCCGTCTAAGAGAGTTTTCAATTTGTTATACAAACTGAAAGCCTGCTTGGAAAACCTAAAATCTCATGTACTCTTTTATGTGTGAATCATTTTAAGTGAGTATTGCTTTGGTTTTCTAAATATAAAATTCTATTGTAGCATTTTATTGAACTTTTCCAAATGATACCAACCAGATTGTTATTTACTGGTTGCACCTACCACTGTCATCCCCCTTCACTTGTCCTGCCTCCTCCATTCCCTCAATGTACCATGGTTCAATTAAAGGTATACTTAGGGGATACCCCCAAAGCAATCCCCTACCTCTTTTGAGATCTCAAAACAAGTATAGAATATTGGGAAAATCTCGCCAAAAAAGGTTTTAAATCTTCTGAAAATTTATTTGAAAGTGACTTTAGACCTTTGAAGGCACTGCACTTAAGGGAATTTCACAGAACGAGGAGTTGAGACTTAGATTTAAATTCTCTTCTGCTACTCAGTAGCTTTATGGCCTTGGGCATTAGCTTCCTGAGTCACTTTCAGTTTGGTGAGGCCTTGCATGTCACCTGTCAGCTGCTTTCACATACACTATCACATTTATCCTCACACCAGCTCTACGAGGAAATCCTGTTGTTTCCCCTATTTATAGATGAACGAGCATGCTTAAGAGGAGGGATTGTCTAAGATCTTGCAGCTCAGATTTAACACATGAGGATAAAAACCCAGGCTTGCAGACGCCAAGGCTAAGAACCCTCTCTGCCTTGCAGCTTAGACTAAAGGGTCACCTTTAGTGCTTCTTCGCACGGTAACTTACTATGATCCTATAATTTAAGTTTTCTCTCACATTTAACGTTGTTAAAAAGAGGCACCAATGAGAAAAATTTAAAATAAATAACCTTCATAATGTATATTTTATACATTATAAAATATAGATGTACATATACCATATATATACATATATATTTTAAAGCCAGCTAGGTTATGGTTTTTTGTTATGCTATTATAACAAAATACTATAAACTGGGTGGCTTTAAAAAAAACAAAAACAGAAATTTATTTCTCACAGTTCTGGAGACCGGGAATTTCAAGATCAAGGCACCAGCAGATCTAGTGTCTGGTAAGGGCCTACTTTCTAGCTCATAGAGGTGCCTTCTTGCTGTAACTTCACATGATGGCAGGAGGCAAGAGAGTTCTCCAAAGTCCCTTTTATGAGGGCACTAATCTCATTCATAAGGGCTCCACCTTTATAGTTTAAACATGTGATGATCATGTCATCTATTTCAGGGGGACGCAAACATTCAGTATATAGCAGTGACTACTACTCCTGTCAAGATCCCAGAAAGTTCCCTTAGACTTCTTTTTTGTCCAACCTCATCATTCCTGTCTCCTTAGGAAACCACTGTGCTAATTGTTAAGACCAGAGGTTGCTTGCCTCATCTTGAACTTCATACAAATGGAATTATAGAGAAGGCACTCTTTTATATTGGGCTTCTTCCCCTTAACATGTTTTTGAGATTGTTCATGTTGTTACATATATTAGTGGCTTCTTTTTTTATATTGCTGATAGTGTTTAACCATTAGAATATGCCACATCTTTAAAATCCATTCTCTTCTTGGACGTCTGGATAGTTTCCAGTTTGGGCTGCTCTGAATAGTATCGCTAAAATAAACATTTTTATACAAGTGTTTTTTTTTTTGGGGGGAGGGGGGGCCATATGTTTCTGTTCTCTTGGGTAAAAACCTAGGAGTGGAATTGCTTGATCTTCCAGCAGACATTTGTTTATGAGAAACTACCATGCAGATTTCCAAAACAGTCATCTGGCTTACAACTCCCACCAGTCGCATATGAGAGTTTTAGTTCCTTCGCATTCCTGCCTAAATCTGGTGTTATTCTGTTGAATTTTAGCCATTCTAGGAGGTGTGAATTAGTAACTAGTTTTGGTTTTAACTTGCGTTTCCTTGAGATCTAATAATTTTAAGCTCCATAGATGTATTGGTTATCTTATATCTTCCTTTGTGAAGTAACAATTCAAATCTTGTGCCTATGATTTTATTGGTATTTGTCTTTCTGTAATTGATTTGTAAGAATTCTTAACATATTTTGTATTAAAATCCTTTGACATGTATAGATATATTTGAACATTTTTTCCTAGTCTGTAGCCTGGTTTTCCTGTACTTAATGCTGTCTTTTGATAAGCAGAAATTATTCCTTTTGATGAAGAACAGCATATCAATTTTTCCTATTATATTAGTGCTTTTTGTGTCTACTATATGAAATCTTTGCTTATCCCAAAGTGGCAAAGGTATTTTCCTATGTTATTTCCTAGAAACTTTTAAACTTTGACATTTAAGGATATGATCTGTCTAAAATTTGGTGTCTAGTGTGAGATAAAGGTGGGATTTTGTTTGGTTTTTGGTTGTGCTATATCTATTTATCAAGCCATTCCAGCACTTTGTCAAAAGGACTTTCTTTCAGTCTTAACACATATGTCAAAACTTAACTTACCATAATACTAGGAGATTTTCAACTGTCATAATCTTCTGGTTGTTTCAGAGATCTTATTTCTTTACATGTTAATATAAATTTTAGCAACTTGCAAATTTCTGTGCCACAAAAAAAATTTTGTGGCATTAGCATTGCTTTTAATATACAAACAAATTTGAGTAGATTTGATAACTTACAAATATTTGGTCTTCAAATCCGTGATCATATATCTCTTCATTTACTTGGTTCTTTTCAATTTTTTCTTAGTAATATTTCAAATTTTAAATGTAGATACTTGATATGTCCTTAAAAGTTTATTCCTATATGTTTATGCTTTTTGCAGCTATTATAAATGCAATTAATTTTGTAATGTTTCCAGTTTTCCTACTAGTATGTGAAAATGTGATTAATTTTTTGTGTTGAAATGTATACTACCATCTTACTAAATTACCTTGTTGGTAGTTATATTGGTTGTTTTGTGGATTCCCATGTAAACAATGATTGCATCTGCAAATGGGGATAACTTTACTCCTTCCCATCTATTCTATATACCATTTATCTATTTTGCTCGCTTTTTTGCACTCATAGGCAGCTCCAATACAAGCCTGAATAGAAATGTTCAGAACGGACGTCTTTGCATGTTTCCAATCTTAGAGGGGAAATTGCTCAATAGTTACCGTTATGTATGATGCTAGCTGTATATCCCTACCCAGAGTTAGTCAAACTGCAGAGTTAAGGGTATAGTTCTCCAGATTACCTAGTCTGCCCAAGAATTCTGACTCCACTTGCAAGGAGTTAGGGTCCAACCACAAAGTAAGAGGGAAGAGTACACACAATATCACCCTTACTTCTGACACCAAATGCAAGTTTTGGTGTTTCCCAAAACAGTCCTCAGATTTGATAATTGACTAGAAAGATTCACAGAACTTACTAAAATTTTTATATTCCTGGTTATATTTATTACAAGAAAATGTTACATTAAAAATCAGCCAAGGGAAGAATAAATAGGACAGAGTCTAAGAGATTCCAAATGTGAAGTTTCCATTGTCCTCAGGGATACATTATTCTACCAGCATCGACATGTGACGAAAGCATGGAGTATGGCCAACCAGAAAGGCTCACCCAAACTTTAGTGTCCAGAGTTTTCATTAGACTTTATTACACAGGCATGATTAATTGGTTGAACTTAACCTCCAGCCTGTCTCCTCCTGAGGTCAGTCTGATATCACATAGCTCAAAGTTCCCTCATTAAACTATGATTGGCCTTTCTGGTGTCATTATACCCCACCCTAAGACTGATTAGTGTAGAAGGCCCTGCCCTGAGACATCTCATTAGCATAAGCTATCAGGTATAATTTAAGGGAGCAACATAGATAAGAAAGCCTATATAACTCATAAAATCCTAACTGTTTAGATGTTGGCTCCCAGCAACTGAAAACAAAGGTCAGATCTCTCTTTGGATGAAGCCAAATTCTTTACTACAAAATATCCTTTATCAGGTTGAATAACTTTTTCACTATTCCTAGATTACCAGTAGTTTTTATCACAAATCATTGAATTTTCTCAAATATTCTTCTATATCTATTAAAATAGTCATATTATTTACTCTGTTAATATGGTAAATTACATTCATTGATTGTCGAATGGTAAGCCAGTCTTGCATTCTTGAAATACATCTCAGTCTATTATGACGTATCATAATTTTTATATATTGATGGATACTATTTATTAACATTTTATTAACAATTCTTTTGTCTATGTTCATGAGGAATATTGGTCTGTAATTTTCTTATAACATTCCCATCAAGTTTTGGTACTAGAGTAATGTGGATCTTATAAAATGGGTCGATAAAGGGGCCCCATCCTCTTCTTTTTCCAAGTTTGTTAATTCATTAAATGTTTGATAGAATTCAATAATGAAACTAAGTGGACCTTGAGTTTTCTTCATGAGAACTTGCTTCAAAACAAAACGTAATTTTTTTTTTTTTTTTTTCCTGTTTAAGACAGAGTTTCACTCTTGTTGCCCAGGCTGGAGTGCAATGTCACGATCTCAGTTCACTGCAACCTCTGCCTCCTGGTTTCAAATGATTATCCTGCCGTAGCCTCCCAAGCAGCTGGGATTACAGGCATGTGCCACCACGCCTAGCTAATTTTTGTATTTTCAGTAGAGATGGGATTTCTCCATGTTGGTCAGGCTGGTCTTGAACTCCTGACCTCAAGTGATCTGCCCTCCTCAGCCTCCTAAAGTGCTGGGATTATAAGCGAGTCACCGCACCTGGCCAAATTTCAATTTATAGATATAGGGTTGCTTCTTTTTGAATAAGTTTTGGCAGGTTGCTCAATAATTTATCCATTTCATTTAAATTATTGACATTTTTGCAAAAAAAAAAGTAGTTTTTTTTATCCCTTTTATGCCTATAGGTTCTATAGTGGTAACACTTTTTTGTTATCTGATATTGCTAACTATTTTTCTTTTATCTTTCTTAGTCTTTATAGGGTGTTATCAATTTTCATAATGACCTCAAATAACTTTTTGCTTTGTTTTTTATCTCTATTGCTTATTTTTTATTTTGCTCTTATAATTACTACTTTTTTCTTATTTAGATTTCCACTTTCTCCCTTTTCTCTAATTTCTTGAAATAAAAATTTTGATTCTTAGTATTAGCCTTTCTTCTTTTATAAGACAAGCATTGAAATTATAAATTCCTCTCAGCACTGTCACCTGTATTCCACAAACATCGGTATGTTGTGCTTTCTTATTCATTCAGTTAATGTTTCTCTGTGGTTTCTTCCTTGAAGTCAAGTGACTAGACCTGTACTAAATTCCAAATATTTCTCATCTAATTATTTTTTGTCAACACAACCTACTACATAATCTTTTAGTCTTTCAAAGTACATTGAGATTTATTTTTTGGCCTAGCATGCAGTTTTTCCTTGTGAATTTTAAATTATACAAAATCACTTCACATGTTATATAAGAAGGTAACAAGCATACACTTCCATTTCCCCTTCATGTATTTTGTGCCATTGTTGTTATTTATCTTACTTCTAAGTACTAAGCCTCACAACACACTGTCATTATTTTATGCTCTGCGGTCTATTATCTGTTTTAAAAATTAAAAGTTATGAGAAAACTTTCTTTTGTATTTACTTATTTACTCCTTCCAGCACTCTACTTATTTTTAGTGGATCTGAGCCTTTGTCTATCACTTTCATTCTGAAAAACCTCCTTTGACATTACTGGGAGTGCATGTCTACCGCCAGTAAATTCTCTGAGTTTTCATTTTTATGATAATGTTCTTATTTCATTTTTAATTTTGTTTGATATTTTCATGGGTACAGATTCCTAGGTTGATACTTCTTAGAATATTGAGCACCTTGAAGATGTGCCATTGCCTTCTGGATTGTATTGTTTTTAATGAGGAGTAGTTGGATTTTGGCCAGATGTGGTAATGCACACCTGTAGTCCTAACTACACAAGGAGATTAGCCGTGTGGGTGGCTCACACTTGTAATCCCACCAATTTGGGTGGCCGAGGCAGGCAAATTGCTTGATCCCAGGAGTTTGAAACCAGCCTGGCCAACATGGCAAAACCTTGTCCCTACTAAAAATACAAAAATTAGCCAGGCTTAGTTCTACACTCTTGTGATCCCAGCTATGCAGGAGGCTGAGACATGGGAATCACTTGAACCTGGGAGACAGAGGTTGCAGTGAGCTGAGATTACACCACTGCACTCCAGCCTGGGCAACAGAGCAAGACTTTGTCTGGAAAGAAAAAAAATAAAATAGAGGCTAAGGTGGGAGGATCACTTGAGTCCAGGAGTCCAAGGCTACAGTTAGCTGTAATTGTACCACTGAACTCCCGGCTGGGCAACAGAGCAAGACCCCATCTCTGGAGAAAAAAGAAGTAATTGGATATTATTTTTCACTGCTTTTGAAAATTTGGAAAAATTTTCAGCAATTTTTTTATATCTGTTTACCCTCCTTCTTGCTTCATAAGACTCCTGGTATACATACATTAGACTTCTTGAAATTGTCCCACAGATCTCCGTCTCAATTTTTAATGAGTTTGCTTTTTTTGAAAAGATTCATATTGCATAATTTATATGTCTGTAACTTAATTGTCACTGATTTTATTTCAGTTGCAATATCTGATCTTCCAGTAACCCCATACATGAAATTACCATTTCTGATCTGTGTTTCTCAGTTCTAAATATTCAACTTTATTTTTAATCTTCTCTTTCTCTTATTATTATACTAATGTTTTCCTTTAAATTCTTATAATCTTCTGTAATTCCTATTTTCTAATCCTTGACTACTAATTCAATTATTTGTAGGGTTTTATTAACTTTTTTTCTCCTAATTATAGGTCACATTGCTCTATTTCTTTGTATGTCTAGTAATTTTTGTTTGGATGTTGGAAATCTAGATGTTATATTGTTTTGAATTTTGTTTGGCAGCTAGCGAAGTTACTTATGGATCAGCTGAACTTTTTTGGAGCTTGATTTAAACTAGATTAGGATGGATGTATACAAATTAGTACTTGGAGAAAGAATCAAAGGAATGCTTATGTAAATTTCTCATGCTGTTTTCTTTGCATAACTCTACCTCTTTCCTGCAATTTTCATCATCTCCTTCCAGCCAAGTGTGATTTCTACCTCCTCAACTCAGTGAAAACTCTGTTTTCTGCTTGGGTCCTCATTTTTGGCACCACCAGAAAATAATTCCAGACACAAAGCCTGGATTGTCATCGAGTGCAGCTTGTGGCTTTTCTTTTAGAAATCACACAGATCACAGTACTTTGCTACCTGTTGTCCAATGACAGAAAATACTTGTTCTTTTATCCTTTTTCTTAAAAACACATGTTTATGACAATAGAGCTAGCCCAGTGAAGCAACTGGAACATCTGTGGATTTTAGTATTCAAGAGGGGTCCTGGAACCAGTACCCTGCAGATACCAGGGACAACTGAACTATTTACTTCATCAGGATCATACATATTAAATGTTGGTGTAATCGTCTTATCAATTATTGAGAAAGTGATATCAAATTATTCACTAAAGATTGCATATTTATTTACTTCTCCCTTCAGTTATGTCAGTTTTTACTTTATACTTTTATTAGGTACATATACTTACAATTGTTATAACTTCCTTATATATGAAAGCTTTTGTAATTATGAAATATCTCTC